>NW_028145712.1:35000-112500 GCF_977016875.1 Pavona decussata
ATGCGAACATGACGTTTGCCGTTTACCATGAACACGATCCTAAAGTCTTTCTAATATCTAATCTCGTCGCATCCAAGAGTGGGACCGTTAGTTACGTACTGTGACGATAACTTTTTGAGTTGCAAAACATTTAAACAAAAGCTGTTGAGTAGTGCTTTCCTTTGGAACTCTTTCGTATCCTTCGGAACTCCTTCGTATGCTTCGGAACTCTTTCGTATGCTTCGGTAATATTTCGTATGCTTTGGAACTCTTTCGTATGCTGTGTAATGCGGTTTCACGTTTCAAGTCTGTGGACAAAACCCTAAAATATGTTCATTCACATAAGGCCAGTTGGGCTGACGTGCTGTTAATTACGCTGTACAAGGTGACTGTAACGTTTGAGTCTGTGCGTAACATCGTACAGAAACAAAACTGAGTTTTCATCTACAGCAACTGATCATGATGCAAGATTTATTCGGTTGACAAGAACAGAAGAAAACAAATATACCTTCTGTTTAGTTCAGTAAGCTAAGCAGTGTTTAATAACACTGAGATTAATGGAAGTAAGTTACCACCAAGGATATTTTCGATTTATCTGCATTCAGTTTCTAGCCATGACACAATTTTAGCCAAGCCATTTCTCAAAGACGCACATGCCAGAAAAACACATCTTTTTTCTGTAAATGTTCAGCAGAAATTAGCTGTTGATCAAAGTTAGGAACGCTGACGCAACGAAATAGTTACTCAATCTTTAATCAGTATAATGCTGAAAAGAGTGCGCCATGTTGCCAAGCAACGTCTACGGTATAAATCGTGGGCTCACCCAACAGCTGTACCATTCGTCGTTGCATTCACTGCATTCTGCAGTTATTTCCAATGTCCTCAGCGTATTGATCAGAGATAAATTTTCTTAGATTTTCCACGTCCAGCCGGAGCTGCTGTACACCGTTTATCTTGGATTGTATCGCATCAACGTGGTCTGAAATTTCGTTACTTTCATTTTCTTCTTCGTCTGTTGATGTAGCTGGAAAACAATGACAGGAAAAAGTAAGGATATTTATCGACAGCAAAAGTTCTCTGATTTCACGAAGCCTCGCCTCATTTTATGAAAGCAACTAGCTTTCCTTGTTTTGTTTTTTTTTTTTTTTTCCAAAACAAAGTCACCGCTAGTATCTCTCCCAATAAGCACACAACTGTAACGTGCGGCTGTTACTAAGCTGTAGCCAGTTGCGCTGTAAAGAAACTCAAAACATAACTTTAAAAATTAAAATACAACTTAACTCACATCGGAGACCTAGCAGAACAGACATGTCAGGGTCTTTGCCTTCCTTTCTTTCTCGACAAACTTGAACCACTGCTTTGAGCTCAGACGTGCAGTCTGACAGCTGAAAGAAATGAGTTAGTTATGACTGGCAGAGTGTTTTCAGCCGAGTGTTGGAAGCAATTGAGTTTACTTTGCTTTACACGATACGGCAAGTTTAAAAACGCTTCCATGGTTTTCTCGGTCAATAAATAGTACACCGAAAACCTTTGATTTTGTTTTTCACCCGTGCGCGTTTCATGCGCTTGTCGCCTATCAAGTACATTTGCTTCGTGTTCTGATTGGTTCATTGTGATTTTTGTTTATTGTGATTGGCCGCCTTCGGCTGCCTTCGGCCGCCCTCGACAAGGCAATCTTATGTTAGCACATTGAAGATAGAAAACTCTAAAAGATGCTTGGCAAAATCGTTCTTTCACAAGCTAAATCCAAGTTACAAAAATGTCCGCCCTACATCACACGACAAAAATAAAAGAAAAACCTATGGTGCCAAGACAAACAAAGGTCGAGTGACCGCTTACATCCAATTTTCACCGCAGTTCTTTCTGTATCGTTTCTCTCTGTCATTGGAGGTAAACAGAATATGCTTAGCGAACGTTAACATGTGAAGTGCGACTCTGGCAACCCCAGAAAGTGTTTGAGAAAGTTGGCAAGATTCGAGACCTGTTCTATTTGCCGCCAACAAACAGTTGCTCCACGATCATACACTCCAACCTGTATTTGCCCAAACGAGTTCACAAAATTGAGTTTGTTAGGGGAACGCCCACTAAACTGACAAGTTACCAAAAACAATAGCAAGCTAAAAACTAAAAAAATCTTAACCTGGGGCAAAAATAGAACAGTTTATTTTGAAACGGTTTTTTACGTTAATTGTGTCGGGAATTGAAACTCGACGATAGAGACAAAACAATTTGTCTGAGTTGAGCTGCGTTTGCTTCAGGGCAACTTTCCTTCACAAAACTCACCATTATGAAACACGACCAGCAAACATCGGATCAATCAAACAGGCGCAATTTTTGGCGCCAAGCTTCAAAGATGCCGGTTGTATTAATTATGAATATTGGCGCTACACCATCATACACCATACGGTGCTTTTGTGCATTATTTGATCGAAACTCAAACTGAAACTCACTTCAATTTTAGCTTCTCTTCTTCTAGTTATTCCAACTTTCTGTTCAGTTCTGCCAGAACCTTTCTTTGGTCTCCACACTAATCACAGAAATAAAACTCGTTTTAGTCACTGAATCACGCGCGAGTAGTCCGCTCCTCCTTCTTCACTCAACTAACCCCAACTACGGCGCCCTCGGTAGTTAAGACACTCTCCCCAGACCGCGCACGCGCAAGATGGCCGTAGCTCCATCGAAGCCAACCAGTCTCGAGTATCCCACGGAAAAATAGGGGGACTGTCACTGACAGTCTAGCTCGTTATCTGTTAGTATGATCCCGAGTGTCGATAACCTGCCAAGTTTTCAGCTATTTATGTTACTTATCCTGTTATAATAGGAGACAAAGTTCAAACATATTTTAGCACAGCTTTGAATTGAATGATATCGTGCCTGAGGTTATTTATCTCTGATTATGAATACATTGAAAGGCGAATCGGAGGCGCAAAGGATAATATTACCCGCAGTATTAATTCCGGACTAACCGTTGAGGGTGCTAACAAGCCGTAATCAGTGACGCTGGAGCAGGGAAAGGCTGCTTACATTCTTGGGCGGATCAAAGTAAGAACAGGGTTTCGAACAAACGACCATGGAACACCAAATTACCAAAAATTCTATTTCCAACTTTTTAAGGGACAGTTTGAAGGTTTTTCTTCAGCTTCGAATTCATGTCATTTTTCCAATAAAAACAGAGCCTGAAAGAGAATAAAACTCGACATACATTTGAACTGCGGAAGAAAGAATGAATACTGTAGAATTCCGAAAGTAACGTTAATTTGTTATCTCCGTATTGAACTCCGAACTGGGTAACGGTCCACCCGAAAGTAGCGGCCGCTACTTTCAGTGAATGATCATCGCAGTTCATATACGCAACTTAAGACTGAATTTTTTTTTTTTTTGCAGGCTTTCTATTCTTAACCTAGTTGCGTGTGTAACTGAGATGATTTTGCTTTTCAGGCTTTCTTTTCAGCGTAACTGCTTTTATTTAAAGTTGCGTATATAACTGCGATGATCATTCACTTATTCATTCTTCCTTCTAATTCCGCAGTTCAAATGTATGAATTTTCATATATTGTCTTTCATCTCATCACCTCTACAGGTACATTACGAATACACAATATGACCAGCCCCCATTTATTTATTTATTTATTTATTTATTTATTTAACCTGAATTTTGCTTTCACATATTTCCCAATATACCACAATCATGGATGATCAAATCTTGGTTCCGTAAGGAGTTATTCTTCCTTAAATCTCTGCAATACAGGAACATTATCCGCCGTCTTCAATAGTCAGGTATATTCGGCTGAGAATCGATGGGTAGGGTTGGATCTACTTTAGACTTTGATCTCCGTATTTTTCTACGATATATATACATACCTGAAAGGTTCGATTTATAATATTCATGATCAAGCTAGGGCCTTCAAAAGAACGTTTAACACTTTTGCACTGAACGTTCACTGTTTTCTTACAAACATATATGTTGCAATATACTATATAAAGCGAGTATATCAGTATATTTTAAGGGAAAATTAAAAACTATTGATTTTGGTTGACTGCAAACTAACTTAAGACATATTACCTATGCAATAAGGATGGTGGTTGGGTGTACTCGTCCAAAATAATCTAACGGATTATCTATTGAATGAGGTGTGAGGGATATATACTCCTTTTTATATAATAACGTCTAATTTTGGGGCTGAGGCTGAACGTTCTTATTATTTTTGGGCAATTTCAGCCTGTTGTTCTTAGTTATCTGTTACCGTATTTCAATAAATCTATGCGGACGTGACCAAGACACCTATTATTTGAGTTAATTGGGCAATATAGACTGAATTTATACCTGTATTATTTTGTCTGTATTTTTACAATAACTGTCCAAATTCCCGCGCGCTGATTGGCTCGTAGCTATTGTCTATAAGAGTACAGACAATAAAAATGACGTCAGATGTAACGCGCGCGCTTTCTCAACGAAAAAAAAAGCCAATTCCGCTCGCACTTTTTCCATGTTATTGTAAAAAACAAATCGACGGCAGTTTTCTATGGTCTATACTCTTATAGACCATAAAATGACGCCATAAAATGTCCAAAACTTGGCAGTGAAACCACTCGCCTGCGGCTCGTGGTTCCACTTGAGTTTTGAACATTTTTTGACGTCATTTTATGGTCTATAAGAGTATAGACCATAGAAAACTGCCGTCGATTTGTTAATTATACTGTTCATTTTAAAAACATTTGGTCGTATTAAAAACATTCTTAACTGGCTCTCAGCCTGGGTAATGTTCTTAGTATGTTCTTAAATTTTAGTTAATCTGAGCCACAACGTTCTTACTAAAAAAGGTTCTTATAAAAAAAAGAGTGTGCTATGTTGTGTCCATACTCTTTTGTTTCAACCTAATGACGAACGTTTAATCTGTAACATTTATTATTTTCAGGATGATGGCCTCAATTTCATTTCAGTGAATTTGAGTGAAAGATAATTTCGTCTCAAGTAAAACCACGCGGCTCCTCGGTCATCAATCTTGTTTCCCAGATATTTTCCGTTTAGATTGGAGGCGTGGCAATAGTTGTACCACCAGGCTCCAGTGCTGTACACAGCACAGTTTCCATTGCTTCGTCTGTCATTATCTCTGTCTTTTGTGCTAAACGCCATGTTATTATGCACAGCTAACGAATCTCCTGCTGTCCCTGAATATGAATTCACTTCAAGTCGATACTGCGCCTGCTCATCACCGATGCTGAACCTGCTATATTTGGCATACACTCTAACTCCGTTCCAGTCCTCCAGCTCCACTCGCAGAGAACTGGATCTAGAGGCCGTCAGCCTATGGATCTTGTCGTTTCCTAACCAGAACTCAGCCGTCAGCTGACCAAATCCTGATTTGTAATCGTTCCAGCCCCGATAGAAGTCCACCGAGCCATCTTGTCTTCTTTGAAACACTGTCCATCCTCCGCCATCAGTACGCATGTCACAGTACACGGTGAAGGATCCTTTGCCGTCTGGGTTCACAGAGTACACTCCATTCTGTGTATGGCCTGATTTTAATAGACCAGAGCAATCTGATGAAACACAATTAAGACGCTTGAGTAAATGTCAATATTCAGTTTCTAAAGTATGGAACGATCGGAACTATTATCAAGCTTTGGATTTAATAACGTTAACGAGTACCAATAACCATTAAACTATCTCTGTGCAGCAGATGAAGCTGGACCCTTAATTTGAGGGAGCTTTTTGTGAGCATCAAATTAAGGGTAACAAAACAACAACAACAACAATAACAACAAAAATCGCCATGAAATCACACCAAAAAATTGCCAGTAGTTGATATGAAATTGAAATTTAAGGCAGCAGTTTTAAACAGAGCACATATGTACTAACACTAACTCACGTTTCCTTTTAAATAATTTTTTTTCGTCTGTTTGTTTCTGTGATATTTTTTTTATCCTTTTTTCGTTTGTTTTTGCTGTTGTCGTCGTTATCATTATTGTTGTTGTTGTTGTGGTTTCCTTTTTTTTTTGTTTTTTTTTCACCAAATACAAGCGTTGTTTCTGTTGCATCAAAATTGCAAACTCGATGTGACTCCTCACACCGAAAGCTGCAGGCATATTATTTTAGCGGCGGTTTTTGTGGCAAAGTTTGATTTTTAATCGCTTGTGTTGTTAGCCATCCGACGATCTCCGCTACGATTATATATCGAGTTGTTCCCGAATGTAATAAGATCTCTTGCGCTTAGGGATTTGAAGGGAGGGGGGGGTTCGATTTCGTGCTTAAACTTATTGGTAACTAATGCAGGGGATTTAAAATCACAGTAAAAGTTTCTGTCAATGTAGCAAAATTATTTGAGTAAAAAAAACCCTCAAATATGTGGGCGTACTTTCTTTGAAAATCACCGAATGAGATGTCTATTTTTAAGTCTTATGGTGAGATTCCAACATACCATGGAGACAAAGGAAAACCTATACACACTCTGTTTTTTTTTTTATAAGAACGTCTAATTTTGGAGCTGACGCTGAACGTTCTTATATTTTTTTTCGATTTTAGGCTGAAAACGTTCTTGAGATGTTCTTAAATTACATGGTATATACTACATGTATTTCAGGAAATCCGCAATGCAGACTTGACGAGGAAATCTGTCAAAGTACATTGCCTGCTGAGATATGGTATCAAGAACTAACACTGCTGATTATGACAAAGCGAGATGTGTGTCACCATTGTTAATGTTATACAAAACATGCCCTTAAGTATTTTGGTTAATTTACATTTGTTACCTTGATTTTATATACAGATAAAAACGTTCTTAAGGACGGTGCCTACTATTGTTACTGTGCATACGTTCTGCGCATCTCGAGATACTCGGGTTTCCTATGGGCGGTGCCTGCTAATACAGGAATATTTTTGCGCGGCTTAAAACTATGCGGAGAAAGCAGAACTTAGCAAACGCTTTTGGTATCTCGAAAGAAAATTGGGGGTAACCATGCATTTTTCAGAGATAATTAAGCTTCAATTTAGGAAAAAATCCCATACATTGCTTCATATTTTGGCGCTTTTTAGAGATATTATTGCAATTATCTCTGAAAAATGCGTGGCTACCCCCAATTTTCGTTTTGGATTCCAATAGGCCTCCCTAAGATCTGCTTTTCCCACATAGTCATAAACCGCACAAAAATACTTCCACATTAGTAGGCACCGTCCTTAATCGACTCTCAGCCTGAGGAACGTTCTTAATACGTTCTTAAAATGTTGGTTAATTTCAGCCTCGACGTTCTTATAAAAAAGGTTCTTATAAAAAAAAAACAGAGTGTAGCAATGTTCGACAGATTTTCGATACTCACAAAGGAGAAACATTGGCGTAATATCGAGTAAAGTTGAGAATTGAGATCCATGCACTTTTATTAGAATTACTAAACAATAATGAAGATGACTATCCCTCTAAAAAACGATTATTGCTAGAATAACTGCCGGTTTTAAGGAACCAAAATAACACTAGAATAAGCCTCTGTTATTGTAAATCACCTATCTATTTTCCTATATTGTATTTTATAATTGTATTGTAGGTATTGTATAAATTTCTTTTCCTATATTATATTGATTTCTAATTTTCTTTTCCTTTTTCTGCTTTTGAAAGTCTTGGTGTATTTTTCTTTCACCCGACTTCAGTCGCTACTTTCGGGCGGGAACTGTACTACTTCATCAGTTCTTGTTAGTATTATAATAGATTGATTGAATGATTGATTGATCGATTGATTGATTGATTGATTGATTGATTGATTGATTGATTGATTGATTGACTGATTGATTGTAAAATACGACCGTCTCCGTGATAACGTCAAATTTATCATCACACAAGGAAATTTGTGTATTACGTTCGGCACATAAAAGATACGGTGTATAAATCCAATTAGCCCTAGTGTCATATTACGCCGCAAGAACTAGCGTACCTTGAGATTTTCCGTGCCTAATTCACATCCGCTAAAATAATCCAGTTCAGTTTTGCTTAAGAGGTCCATTTTTTTAACAACTACATGGTTCGGATTCCATCCAGACAGCTTAACCGCAATAATTCTTCTCAACTGAAATGTCGTTTACTTTTCATAAAAATTAGTTAGCTGATATCTCATTCGCCCCTTCCTTTGGGCATGGATGTAGAAATATAGCCCTCCTTATTTTCTTCGCCGTTGCCGTGTGCAAAATAAAAAAATGTTGGCCACGGATCAATTGTACATCTGAACTTCACTATGTGATTGTTCACTACTAAACAGCGTGTGTAGCTGACAGGCGATTGAAAGCTAGAAAAGATAATATACGTAGCAGCCCTATCTCCATTAGGTAACAATGGAGTCGATATTTCCAATCTTAAGGGCGGTGCCACCTTTGATACTATAAATATGTGCTGCGTGTTTCGGGAAGGCCAAGAAACTCTCACAATTCAAAAGTATTTTTGCGCGGTATATAACTATGCCCATAAATTAAAGAAGATCTTAGCAAGGGCTGCTGAAATTCAAAAAGAAAATTGGGAGTAGCCTCGCATTTGTTTTAGAGATAATTAAGCGCTAGCTGCAGTTTTTGAAACAAAATGCCAAAGATTGTCATGTTTTTGAAATTACTGTTGCTTTTAAAGTTAGTTCTGAAAATAAGTGGCTACCTCTAAATTTCTTTCTTTCGTCATTAATTAACTCACCCTTAGCATGCTGAACCTCAACGTCGGTCCCAGTTTCCACGTCAAACACTCCAGCACTCTTCGCGACACAAATGTAATTCCCTGCATCCTCGTCTCTAATGTCTCTTATAACTAAAGCGCCATTAATCTGCTGGTGGCTCCGTCCAACTGGCAGTTGTGCTCCTTGTCGTTTCCAGCTGATGACTGGCTGTGGATCACCAGTGGCGCTGCAGTTCAATGTCAAAGTACCGCTGAAAAATGTAACAACTTTAGCAGGTGGCTTAATAGTGAGGCGAGGAAGGGAGACTACTACTAAAAGAGTTTTCTGTACAGCGCTTCCTAACAGGTTAGTGGCGGTGCAGATATATTCGGCAGAATCAACTTTACGGACGTCAAAAAGTTGCATGACGCTGTTGTTACTCTGCACCCTCGCCTGAGGCAGCTGCCCAAACAGTTTTCTCCACGTCACAACTGGTGTAGGATGGCCAGTCACGTGGCAGGTTGGAAGAGTGGCGTTGCTTCCTTCAATGACGTACAGAGGTCCCGGATGAATTGAAACAAAAGGACGAACTGCAACAAAGTAGAGATATTCCATAATTTGCACACGTTATATAAATCATCGATGTGGGATGTTGGTAAAAGGGCATGGTGCATTGGAATTTGCGGGTATTGTCCAATAATAAAAGCATATGAAAAAAATATATATCTTGGAAAGGCATCAAATTTGCAACAGAACAGGTTCATATTATTCATATTGATTATTATTGTTCTACTATTATACAAATATTTTAATCGCCTTAGCTACTTAACAATTTCTGGTCGGGCCATCAAAAAAAAAAAAAAATTTGAAAATTTTTCCAAATGTTCAACGAAACAGTCTGGTCGTGGGCTAAATTAACTTTGGTGGCTTGCTAATGCTAAATCAAATATTGCACCACGAGCTGTTAAATCTGATATGCACATCGTGTAGAAAAATAGGCATATTGTTTGTCAGTTGTTTACGATGTCGTAGTTGCCAGACGTCTAATGGTGAAATTAGCCAGGTTATGACCTTTTAATAGCGGGAACTACTTTTTTAAGACTAGAATACAATTATTGATAGACCTGGCAATTTCCCGAACGATAACTACAAGTGAATTTCAGGTTGTACAGTTATTTTGCCAGAAAGCGTTCTTGTCTTTTGTGTTCCGCGTTATCTTTTAACACTGATTTGCAGGTGGAAATTTTAAAACAGTTTATTTGTTAATCAACCAAAGATTAAAAAATTACCATTAACTTCTAATTGAGCCACTGCCAGAGCTTTTCCCACGATGTTTTCAGCTGAACACTGATAAACGCCAGAGTCACTTCCTTTTACATTCCGTAAACGTAATCTTCCTGCTAAAATCGCTGACTTACTTATTTCAGACTGACTGTTTAATTTACTCCACACTATAGCAGGCTCAGGATTACCGCTGGCTGAACACTGAAACGAGGCTGACCCGCCTTCATTGACAGTCACCTTTGTAGGAGAAAGAGCAACAGCAGGAGCTGAAATCGATTCACCAGGTTCTCCTTTAGCTCCCGGCATACCTGCGGATCCCATGTCTCCTTTAGATCCCACTTCTCCCTGAGGCCCAACAGGTCCCATGATGCCTTGCTTACCGCTCTTTCCCGGCGATCCCATAATACCTTGATCTCCTTTATTTCCGGTTTTTCCTTTCTGCCCTCTTCGTCCCCGGGCTCCTTTTTGTCCCCTCGGTCCAGGTGGACCGGGAGGGCCTGGGGGCCAGACGAGCACGTGGCACCCTTTGAATGGCAGAGATGCGGTTTCAATTCCGAAAAAAAATTGCTCATTTTTTGCATCATTTTCGCTGTGTTTTCAGCCTCTGTGGTATTTGCATCTGCATGACGCCTGTTTCTATGATACAGTGTATAGCGTCGGAGTTCTATGAAGGAAAAGAAACATTCAGTCGTTCATTTAAGACCCAAATATTGAAGCACAAATAAAAACCAAGCGCCGAGTTAGCACTTAGTTAAGGGATAAGAACTAGTTAAAGTCTTTTGAAAAGCAAATGTACCGTGACTTAACCCTATTCAGCACCACAGCACCCCACCCCCACCCCTTCCCCACCACCACCAGCACCACCAGACGTTGAACATTCACTACCAAACCTTGTCACTTTCCTAAAATTTTCTAGCAACGATTCGGTATGGCATGTAATTGGTCACATAACTTGACGTTTCCATGGCAACAAGAGAAGAATGCATGACTGATATTGTGGAAGATACAAACAATCATCTTTTAAAAGCCAGGAGCATTATACTTTATAACACCAAGGCTTTGGTTAGCTACACTACTTCTCGAGTAAAAAACCATACGCAAGAGGCGTGAACTTCCACTTTTTGTGAAAATCATTTAACTAACTATGGGGCAGATGGGGAAAGCAGGGAGGGGGGGGGGGGGGTTGGCCGTTTGCGTGTCACATTTGGATATCCATTAAAACGGAAGTCTATGAATTCGTTGAGTCAAACATCTGAAGGTCGATTGACAACAGGCCATGAGATCTAATAACGCTCTGTTGTAGTTCCATAAATATGAAATCGGCAAATGAAAACTCTCACTATGCAGACTATAGTTTGAATTACTCTCGCTTTACAAACCTTTGGAAAAATAAGGTAATACTCGAAGTTTACATATCTCAAGGGCTGGCTAGACCAGACGTCTCTCTCTGTCTCCCCTCAGTTTCTCTTGTATGTAATTGACAAGAAAAAGCTTTAGAACTTGACCTAATCACCTTTGGTTTTCTTTGCCATAGAAGACAGGAAGCAGGATAAAGATGTAATGTAAAATTCATTTGTTTTAATGTAACAAAACCTACCATTTATTCTGCTTTGTATTTGTTACGATGTGGGTGACTTCTACAGTACAGGAAAAACACTGCTTATGAGATTTATTTCACCTGGGCGGTCTCCAAGAACTTAAGGATTTTATCCGAGGACGAAAATGTTAACTGACTATTCTTTCTGCACGAAGGTTTCACTCTTGGAGTGAAGAAATTTAGGTACAACAGAATCTTTTCTAACCTTATTTTTAATTTTTTTTTTTTTTCAAATCGTCTAAATATGTTGTGAATTAGGAAGAGAAAGTTCTAGAACGTGACCCGATAACCCTTGATTTTCGTGATTGACACATTAGACAGGAACTCGGGGGCCGGCGCAGCTGAGTACAGAACACGCACACACCGCGCACTATAATCTGTTTGTTCCTTTACTATTTAAAACGGGTTTTCTGTCCGTTACTGCTCTAATTTACTTTCGGTAATCAAAGTTTCACATAATAAGCCTTCTTGTAACCTAAAATCGAGGAAAACGTTACATTTGGCAACACGCTTCAGAGTCTGATATATGAAATAACCGACAGACAAAATGAAGGTCCCAGTCTTTTCTGTGATGCCGTTAACTATTTTGCTATATAAAAACTTATTCTGACTATTGTGAAAGTCGAGATGAAAACCTGAAGTATGGCTAGTCAGATAAAAGCATTTGTTCTCACGAGTCAGCCAGATTAATATTTGTGTGGCGCTGTTTATTTTTGTCGTACATTCCTTGGTCCGGATGTCTGAAAGTGCTCCGCATCAGTAGAATTCTAAGGTCTACTACCTAAAATTAAATCCTTTGATCTCAGCTATCAGAGTTTTGAGTAGCTCTTTCTCGTGGTGGTTTTGATGAACATTGTGGTTGTGACTTTAATTCTGTAAATGAAATCCTAAAGTTCTAAATTTATTTCTTCTCTCAAACAAACATTTTTGATCTTATGAATAGTACTTCCCTTTGATGCCCTGTTCATTATGCTGTACTAAGTTGGTTCTGAGTTTTGAGTCTGTGGATGAAATCGTCAACTGTGTCCATTCCTTTCCTGTCAGCTGGCTTTGTTTATAATGCTATACATGGTATGGTATTGTACTGAATTTAGTCCGCAGACCATTCAAGTCTACCGGAGTAATTCCGGTGTTGTGCTTGCCGGGTTACCATGAAAGGTGCCAAATCACAGATTTAGCGTCAAAATTTGCTGGTTCAATCCAAATTGGAACTAAGCTTTTCAGCGTTACTAAAGACGAAACTATAATTCAGTAACTTTCAGAACTTAGCACAAACTTACCAGGGACATTCCTTGTTGTCTTTACGTGCTTTGGCTCGCTTGTTGGCGGCTTATTCTCTGCGACAACGTTTTCAAGAGCATTTAATTTTTCCTTGTGTTCGTTCAACTCTAATTCTACTCTCAAAAATCCGGCGCAGTACAATACGATTGACAAAATAGAGATAACGGAAGCAAAGGAAGGCAAACTTTTCTTCTGAGCGTTCATTTTGGGCGATTTTACCAATACGCAGCTCTTAGAGCAAAGCTCGTGACGTGATGCTATGATCACAAATGTCTACAGCCTGCCAAGTTTTCAGCTATTTAAGTTACTTATCTTGTTATCATAGGAGGCAAAGTTCAAACATGTTTTGGCACAGCTTTGGTATCGTGTGGTGTTAAATTAATAAATTGATCCCCGACTATAAATGTGTTGAAAGGCATACGGAGGGTCGAATGGTCTGAACTGATTTAACTATTCTTTTGGTAACTACAGGAACGGGAAAGTTAGGCAAACACAAAAACAGTTCAGTTAACATGTTCACAGATGGCGGAGCATATTTTGTGGTAGGGAGGGGGGGGGGGGGGGGGAAGCAAACATTTTCAGTAAACCATCAGTAATTGCGCAACTTTGTTATATTACCTATTTGTTGTTGTTGTTGTTTCTGCTGCTGCTGTGATATACCCGATTGTTGCTGCTGCCGTGAAGCGCTAACCCAGAATACATTTTAAGAATCAAAAGGGTCTAAAAATAGTGATTGTAAAGGGAGAGGAGAAGATCTTTAAAACCCTCACCCAAATCCCCTTTGTTCATCGGTTTACCACCGATTTCATTGATACGCGACCCTCGAATAACAACTTCCGCGAGCATTTGGCGATTCGTTTCCGTCAATCATGCGCTCTTTGTATGGTGTTACAGGAATGCCGCTCTTATTTTCAAAAAATATGGCGGCCACTGTGTAGCCTGTTCGGTCGACATGATTGCTTCTTATTCTTCAAGTTTACGTTGGCGAGTGGTGTATTTGCTCGTGCAGGGGTTGAGCATCGATTAATTAAAGCCACACTGACTGCATGTCTTTCCTCTTGTGTACTGAACTGAGCCATCCCTGTATTTCATCTTCGTACACTCCTGGATATTGCTCAATAACTCTCCTTATAAACAATACGCCATGTGCTGTAAATGATAAAAGGCGATCAATGTCAACTACTGCAAGCTCGTTTATTTATGCCGATTTATGCGATTCTTTTATTCACCCACCGTCCATTTGTCTTGCTTTTCCCGTCCGGGCCGGGTGATCAACCGTGGAGGTATTTCCGTATTTTTCCGAATTTTCTTCACAAATGTCAACCCCACTTTCAGAAGTCTTGCTATAGCGATCGCGCTCAACGCCTGCACGAGCAAAAACACAAGTCATCAACGTAAATTTTGCTCCCGAAACATGTTTCCCAGTATAGCCACCATGAAAGCAATGCTGACAATGATTTCTAACAATGGTGAGCGTACAGCAATGGCTGACGGCAAAGTCGAAGTGGAAGAGCAACAAGCAGGTCATAGAAAAGGGAAAGAAAGAAAGTAATTAGAAGAACGAGGAGGTTGAGGCAATCATTACCTTGTATGAGAACAGAGCCTGTTTGTGGGATGTAGCTCATTAAGACAACATGAATAGGGACAAAATGGAAGTGGCCTACTGTCAAATCGATGTATAGACAGGGACGAGAATATGTAAAAATATTCCCCAGACTTCTTCGGAAGTCAGTTTATTATTAATGCGCATGCGACACAATTTTTTCTCGTTTAGCCACCTTGGTAGCAAAACATTTTGTTTCCTTTCCGCTAATTTAGCCACCCCGAAAACATAACAAGAAACAATCGTTCCGCTAAAATGTTTCCTAGTGTAGTCAGGCCTTTATACTACTGACGCTAGTCAGTCAGAAAGGTCAATTCCAAAAGAGGGGCATTAAAAAAGTTAATTGAAAAAAGATTTACTTTGAATTTCAAAAATAAGCAAATTCTCAAGCAGAAAAATCACGTGCATTGAACACAAAGATGCTCTGACTGACGTTTTATTAATATGCATATTATGCTACGTATGTACAAGAGTTCTAGAAATCACAGTCTTCTGCCCTTAATTGCCTTAAAATTATTATGGTATAAGCGTATTGAAACAAAAAAAAAATGGTCATTCCATTTTTATTATTTTGCAGCTACGGGTTTCTTGAAAATTTTATTTTAAAAACATCTTAATTAGTTGTACTGACCTGCTTTAACTCAAGTTCCTACAAACTTAAACAGTTTGCTTTATGCAGGTTGACCGATTTTCAAATCAAGAACGCTTTAAATTTTGGTTAATCGATATCCTGTCTGTTCCGAGGCTCATAATACTTTCAGCACGTTTGAGAAATACACGCGCTTATAACGCAGTCACCAGTTGTTGGTTGAAGCCTCCTAATAAATCATTCTTATCACCCGGCCCAAACTATTATTCTCATTCGCAGAAAAACTCATTACTAAGGTTTTTGCCTCTCCAACCTGATCAATATTTCACTATGAAATTATTTAAACTTTTTATCTTTTTTCTCCTAGTTACTTCCAACCATCCAAATTTTGAGCAACTAAAATTCAATTAGAGATAAACGCGGAGGGCAGCTTCAGCGTTTTTGTCTCAATTTATTAACCCTTTCAGCTTCAGTATTAACATGTAAATTCTCTTCACTGTTCTCATGTACTTGTTATAGGGCAGGTTAGGAGAATTTTATATTCACTGATCATTTCCTTTATTCTCATGACTTGCAGTTGTATTGTAAGGAGAAATTACATGCTAGTCACTATTAAGGTTTTTAACCCTTTAAACTGATGGGTTAAAATATATGGATGTCATTTTTTGGAACATAAATCTTATTCAACCTACAGCCTAAGTCTGTGTATGCCTTCAGAAAACGTTTATCACCTCAACTAAAAAATTTAACCTTTACAAATTTTAACGATTAGGATAATGATAGACACATAGATTCTAGAAGATTAAGTTTACAGCTAAAGTAATCGTTCAATATTCCCCTTTCACTGTGCTCTAAGCCCCCTCCCCTTGAGCTCTCATCCCTTCCCCCCGCCCTAACTCTGTGGTCTTACCTCTCCCGCCCCTTGTGCCATCACCCCTCTCCCTCCCCCCTCTGTGCTTTCACCACCAAGTCAAGGTCTACGACCATATTTTTGTTCGAAGAACGCATGTGTAACTTTTCAGAGGAGTAGAAGAATCTAAACTAAACGGGCATGTGAGACAGGGAAATACAGCAAACACTTAAGATCTTGAGATTAATGGATACCATATAATAAAAATGTCCATAGAAACCAAAACAATTCTATATAAGTATCTTTGTGTGGATAAAGATAACAGAGTACACTCATCATGATGAATATCCTAGCCACAGCTACCGCCGGCTATTAACTAATTTCGTCATTACACTATTGCTGAATTAACTCGAGGAACTGAAAACCTTCTTAGGCTAAAAACTCGTGTCATCTGATTCTCGATTAACACGGTATTCTGTCATGTGCATTTCCGCCTGTGACAAGTTTCTCCTCTCCTAATATAAATTCGGCTTATGCAAACTCCCCCCCCCCCCTCCCCCTCATGAAAGGTGCTCTGTGTCGCAGATGTCAGTTAAAGACCGAGGGGTTTTAATTTCAAAACTTGTTATATATGTTTGAGTTATTAAGTGGATCTGAAGTCTTTGTCCTGTCTCAAACCTTTGTCTGAAACGATACAATTGTATACACCATGTGCCATCAGACGAGCTAAAATCGTCATCCGCCAACACTGCCTTGCTCACAAGCCGCGTACCGTATTTATTCAAAAGACGGTACTTCCCCTTAATAAACGCCGCCCCAAATAAGAGCCACGGGTCGCGTTTTACAACAAAAACAGCACCGATACTTCAACAAAGAGTCTTTGCTTATTCAGTGACTCCAGACTAAGATTTACGTTAACAGTGCAATACTGCTCGTATTAAAATTACCTCATAAGAGGTGAAGTGTCGTTCCAGCTTTTTGTAGTCAAGTTTTGTACACAAATATTGTTTATTTGGCTTAGACAAATGAATTCAGTTCGAGATTGTCCTCTATACAAAACAACACTCTCGAATTGGCGAGTTTCCATGCCAAGATCGAAAGATTTAGCCAAGCGCCAAGATCCTTGTTGGAGAAAATTAGATATATCATGCGGCGTTTAATTAAAATGGTAAAATAACATAAATTAAAGATAAAATAATTGAAAAATATTGACTCTTGTTACCTATGCAATAAGGAGAGTGTTGGGGTGTACTCCCAGTTTTCAGTCCTGTTAAGTGTGATTAATTCAAAATAACCTAAGACGGATTATCTAAGGAATGAGGTGTGAGGGAAACACTATGTTGTATTCATGTTCTCTTGCTTCAAGCTAATGACGAACATTTAATCCGTAACTTATATTCTTTTTAGGATGACGGCCTCAGTTTCATTTCAGTGAATTTGAGTGAGAGAGAAGATCTGAAACCGGACCACCGGGCTCCTCGGTTATCATTCTTGTTTCCCAGATATTTTCCGCTGAGATTGGAGCTGTGGCAATGTTTGTACCACCAGGCGCCAGTGTATTCCACAGCACACTTTCCACCCCAGCTGTCATTATCTCTATCTTTTGTGGTAAAGGCCATGTTATTATGCGCAGCTAACGAATCTCCTGCTGCCCCTGAATATGAATTCACTTCAAGTCGATACTGCGCCTGCCCATCCCCGATGCTGAACCTGCCATATTTGGCATACACTCTAACTCCGTTCCAGTCTTCCAGCTCCACTCGCAGAGAGCTGGGTCTAGAGGTTGTCAGCCTGTGGATCTTGTCGTTTCCTAACCAGAA
Source organism: Pavona decussata (assembly GCF_977016875.1). Taxonomy (NCBI): domain Eukaryota; kingdom Metazoa; phylum Cnidaria; class Anthozoa; order Scleractinia; family Agariciidae; genus Pavona; species Pavona decussata. The sequence continues at coordinate 52,623 of NW_028145712.1, forward strand.
CTCAGCCGTCAGCTGACCAAAGCCTGATTTGTAATCGTTCCAGCCCCGATAGAAGTCCACCGAGCCATCTTGTCTTCTTTGAAACACTGTCCATCCTCCACCATCAGTGCGCATGTCACAGTACACGGTGAAGGATCCTTTTCCGTCTGGGTTCACAGAGTACACTCCATTCTGTGTATGGCCTGATTTTAATAGATCAGAGCAATCTGATGAAACAAAATTAAGACGCTTGCTTTTAAAAATGCCGACATCTTCAAAGTATGAAACGTTCGCAAATATTATCTTGGCATGGTTTTAGTAATGGATAACAATAGCCATTGAACTGTCTCTGTGCGCCAGATAACATTTCACCCTTTGACTTGTTTAATTAATATTTTTCTTCTAGCGGGAACCAACGCAAGTGATGGCAAAGCTTTGCAGAAGGAGAATGACGTACGAGGCCCTAAAACGCGATGCAGGAGTGCCTACTACAGATGACCTGAAGACCTACTTTGAGATCAGGAGCATTCGGAGAGCCAGGACACATGTGACCCGTGCTACTGGGGAACCTGTATCGGCCACAACCTGACACTTGCACTTCACAAGCTGGGTCTCTGGTTTTACATGAATACACAAACAGAAAATCGATAATAAGTTTAAAAACGGGCTCAAGAATCCCCGTTAAAGATTTCTAGCAATGTGTATTGGACTCAATTGGAGCCTCCGCGAATAATTACTGGGACCTGAATTGTCCAGCCATTAAACTGTCTTTGTGCCGCAGACATCACAATTTTTCTTATTAACAATACATGCACGCTGCACCAAGGCCCCGCAAAAGAAGGATAACGTACGTCAAGGTCCTGTGAGCAACGCAAATTTTTTATGTAATATGTCAAACACGAGAAAGCGTGTTTCATCAGATATCCAAACACTGAGAAGTTGGATATCTGATCAGATGAAACACACTTTCGAGTGTTTGATTTGGCATCTCAAATCATGTATAATTCTTGGAGAAATTCAAGGCTAAAGTTGGCTTTATTTTTACCAGGAATACTGACCCAAACCACGATCACGGAAGTGGCTTTCTTTGTTTTCTCTTGATGAAGTATTAACGAGTTTGAGAACGATAAAGTGAAGACCTGGTACACTTTCGATTCAGCAGCCAAAACTTTCTGTTTAACCAGTTCGAATGTGAATGTCACGCGCGCAGGTTGATAAGGAAATGTTCCGTAACAAACGGACGATCTTTGAAGGTATTCCACTCTTTATGTTGTAACCGGTTGGAATTTGAAAAAAATTCCCACGTCAATTTTCTTGTCATCCAGCGCCATCTTTGCTCCATCACGTACGTTCTTCTTTTTTTTTGTTACCAACGAGATTGCAAGTTTCGAACGACTGGAAAAAGGTCGCGGAAAAATGTGCCAAATTTCTAACCCAACATTTTGGATACTGAATGGAAAGCATCCCTACTTTATTACATGAACAGGAGCAAGTGGAGAGCGAGGATACATGTGACCCGTGCTACTGGGGGACCTCCATTGTAAACAACCTGACACTTGTACTCTACAATCTGGCCCTTTCGTTTTACATGAATACACAAACAGAAACTAAAAAAAAAAGGAAAGAGTTCAATAATTCCCGTTAAAGACTTCTAACAATGTTTGAGTGGACTCAATTTAAACATGCGCGTGTAATTACCATGACCCGGAGTTTTGGTTATAAGTGTAAACGTTAAATTGGCCCCTGGTCAAAATTTCCTCTAACGTTTTAACTGTGCCACCGAATCAAAATCGCTGAAAAAAAATCACCACGAAATCATACCGAAAATTGCCGGTACCTTATATAAGTGATTTACTACAGCAATAAAATTTAAACAGAGCACATGTGCAAGCACTCGCACAAGTTTGTTTGTTTTTTTGTTTCCCTATAGGTGTTGAGCTTTTTTGTATTTGTTTCTGTTGTTCTTGTTGTTGTCGTTTTCTTTTCCTGTCTTTTTTTTTCGTGATGTCGACAGTACCATCATTCAGATAACTATTCCTTAAACGCAAAAATAATGTTTTACAGGTAGACAAATACAGTCTTTAATATCCCATCAGACATTTCCAATTAACGTGCTCATATTTTTAAGACATTGGGTTAATATCGCGCTTTACATCAACGCCATGAGCTCTCTTAATGATCACTTAGCGCTCTTTGTGCAAATGTTGCACCCGGCTCCGTTTCAGGCATGGCCCGGATTAATTGTCTTGACTATTTTTACGATCTGTTGAACATTTAGGGGAAACTCCCAACCCATCGACCCTAAATCAATGTCTCTCATATTTTTGGTGAGTTCTCCACCGGTTCGAAGAGTGAGTACTTTCGCGAAATAAATGGTAACTTCTGTGAAGTTTAGCCTCTAGATCAATGAGTCTTTTGAATCGAGGCTCCACCCATCTGGAAGCCGTGCACCTTCTCTTTTCCAGCTGATGACTGGTTTTGGATTGCCAACAGCGCTGCAATTCAAATTTAAAGTCTCGCCTACAATCGCTTCTAAAATCACTGGAGGTCTCACGATAAACATTGGAAGGGGAAAGACAATCAAAATAGTTCGCTGCTTAACACTTCCTAAAATATTAAATGCTGTGCACATGTAGTTATCAGAATCAGATTTACGGACATCAAATATTGTTAACGCACTGTTATTACTCTGCACCCTTCTCTGTGGCAGCTGACCAAATGACTTGCTCCACGTCACAACTGGTGTAGGGTGACCAGTTACGTGACAAGTTGGAAGAGTGACGTTACTTCCTTCAACGACGTAAAGTGGTCCCGGGTTAAGAGAAGCATATGGGCGAACTGCAATTCAACACAAGAAATGTAATTATGGAATGACCTCGAGGATTAGATTATCATACTTGGGAAAAAGTGAGTCAGCAGACAACAGCTCCAAACGCACGGCAAATTAAAACAAATGTTGAATCCCAGACTGAGTTAATTCAAATGCCATGACTTTACAGTTGTTAGAAAAGAACAATAATTACCTTAAGTTCATATTCTTTGTATCATGAGGCTTTTGACTTTTCCAATCTTTCCAAAAAGGAACTGTGTCTTTTTCTTTATTTCATCACGGAAGTAAAAATATTTCTGCTAGCTATAAAGTAAGCGGGTAATGAAAATGATTGACCTTTGTTAATAACGTTTATTTATTCGTATCTCAGTCCAATTAGTGCTCTCTCACCAATCAGTGCTCGCTGCAAATAATATTTCTAATGAACCAAATAGCCTATGCTATGAAAAGACCATAGAGCCTTCTTCCCCGTGCGGACAGTCAGAGCAACTCACCATTTACAACCAACCGTCCTACTGTTTGCGCTTGTCCCAAGATGTTTGCAGCTGAACACTTGTAAACACCCGTATCGCTTCCTTTCACGTTCCGTAAATTCAGTTTTCCTCCTACTTGTACTGACTGACCTATTTCTGAGCGACTGTATAGTTTACTCCACACTACTGTAGGCTCAGGATTACCACTAATTGAACACAAAAACGAGGCTGACCCGCTTTCGTTAACTGTCAACTTTGTAGGAGAAACAGCAACAGTAGGAGCTGAAATCGATTCACCAGGTTCTCCTTTAGCTCTTGGCAAACCTGCGGATCCCATGTCTCATTTAGGTCCTACTTCTCCTCGAGGCCCCACAGGTCCCATGATGCCTTGCTTACCACTCTTTCCCAGCGATCCCATAATGCCTTGATCTCCCTTGTTTTCTGTTTTTCCTTTCTGGCCTCTTCGTCCACGGAACCCTTTTTGTCCACTCGGTCCAGGTGGACCGGGAGGGCCTGGGGGACCAGACGAGCACTTGGCACCCTTTGAATGGCAGAGATGCGGTTTCAATTCCGAAAAAAAATTCCTCATTTTTTGCATCATTTTTGCTGTGCTTTCAGCCTCTGTAGTGTTTGCATCCGCATTACGCCTTTTTCTATGCAGTTTGTAGTCTGTGAAGGAAAAATAAACACGGAGTCATTTAAGACCCAATTATTGAGTCACAGACGTACATGAAGGAATAAATGAAAACCAATCTCTGTGTTAGCACTTAGTTGAGAAATTAGAACTAGTACAATTCTTTAAAAAAAGCAAATGGACCATATCTTACATTTTATTTAGTCCCAAGGGGAATAAGGACATAAAGTGTCGCATTTACTACTTTTTGACGGTGTTGTTATTAAAGAGAAATGTCTGCATGACATAAACACGATATTCGAGAAACTAGTTTTCCATTAAAATATCGAGACACAAACACGTCAAAAGAAAGAGCAGCTTATTCGTTTTCTTTATATTGGTAACACTGAGATATTTAATTCCTTATACTGACGCAAAAGTTAAACCTTTTTACTGAATAAAGGTTTGATTCTAAGAGAAAAGATATTAAACTAAAGAGAAATGTTTTCCAACCATACATCCGCATGTTATTGATTACCAAAAAAATAATACTGAAAATAAGGAAGCAGAGGGAAAAAGCAGCGGCGTTGGCAAGGATATGTTCGCGTGTCTTGTCATTTAACCATAATGGATGGGGTTGAGCAAAATATTGTGGTTTGTCAGTGGTAAACAGATCAATTATTTGCCAAAGCCGAAGGCTAAGGCAAATAATTGTTCTGCGAGACACTGGAAAATCACGCTATTTGGCGATAACTGAGTTCAACAATTGTTTTATCATTCGATCACCGAGTTTGTTTTTCATAATTATTTAATTCTCTCTGATAGCTCAGGGAAGCGTTGTGCCATTTCCACACAAGAGCGTGTATTCAATTACGCATGAGCAGGATATTATTTGTAGCAAAACAAAGTTCAACAGTATTGCGCTTATTTGTAGGCAGTTATTCGTAGGTCACCTGGTCTGCTCTCGGCCAATGAAAAGGAAGAAAAACATACATTGAATGATAATTTTGGATATCCATTATAACGGAAGCCGAATTTGAATTATTGAGTCAAACATCTTATTTTAAACGTGTCTACTTTTGAACAACGCTTTCTGTCTTTCGGATTATATATATTTCAATGGATGTACAACAAGATCTAACAAGACGCCTATGGGCTTTTACGCGGGATGAGTAAGTGAATGTTTAGCAAATGTTAACTGACTATTCTTTCTGTGCGAAGGTTTCACTCTTGGAGTAAAGAAACCAAGGTGCAACGGAATCTTTTCTAACCTTTTTTGAGTTTTTTTTTTTTTTTTTTTTTTTTTTTTTTTAAGTCGTCTAAATATGTTGTGAATTACTAAGAGAAAGTTCTAGAACGTGACCCGATAACCTTCCATTTTCGTAATTGTCACATTAGACTAGCCTGCGTGGCAGGCGCTAGAAAGGGGAAGGGAGAAGGGAAATCGGGCGCGCGTGACGCGAGGGGAAAAGGAAAAGGAAGCGTCGCGCGCGCCCGATTTCCCTTCTCCCTTCCCCTTTCTAGCACCTGCCACGCAGGCTACATTAGACAGGAACTCTGCACGCAGCTGCATAGAACACGCGCACACCGCGCACTATAGTCTGTATATTCCTTTACTATTTGAAACAAGTTTTCTGATCTTTACTACCCTAATTTACTTTCGGTAATCACAGTTTTACATAATAAGCCTTTCTGTAACCTACAATCGAGGAAAACGTTACATTTGGCAACACGCTTCAGAGTCTGATACATGAAATAACCGACAGACAAAATGAAAGCTGCATGGTCCCAGTCTTTTCTGTGATGCTGTTAGTTATGCTGTATAAAAACTGATTATGACTTTTGTGACAGTCGAGATGAAACCCTGAAGTATGGCCAGTCAGATAAAAGTATTTGTTCTCACGAGAAGTCAGATTCGTGTGGCGCTGTTTATTTTGCCGCTCATCCGTTGGTCCCGATGTCTGAATGTGTTCCGCATCAGTAGAATTCTAAGGTGTGATAACTAAAATTACAATGCCTTTGATCTCAGTTATGAGTAGTTCTTTCTCGTTGTGATTTTTTAGGTGATGAACATTGTGGTTGTGACTTTAATTCTGTAAATGAAATCCTAAAGTTCTAAGTTTTTTTTTCCTTCTCAAAGGCTGTGCTGTACAAGTTGGTTCTGGGTTTTGAGTCTGTGGATGAAATCGCCAACCATGACTGTATCCATTCCTTTCTTGTCAGCTGACTTTGTTTATTATGCTATACAAGGTATGGTATTGTACTGAATTTAGTCCACAGACCATTCAAGTCTACCGGAGTAATTCCGGTGTTGCGCTTGCCCGGTTACCGTGAAAGGTGCGAAATCACAGATTTAACGTTAAAATTCGCTGGTTAATTCCAAAATGGAACTAAACTTTTCAGCATTACTCAAGACGAAACGATATTTCAGTAACTTTTAGAACTTAGTACAAACTTACCAGGGACATTCCTTGTTGCCTTTACGTGCTTTGGTTCGCTTGTCGGCGGCTTATTCTCTGCGACAGCGTTTTCAAGAGCATTTAATCTCTCCTTGTGTTCGTTCAACTCCAATTCTACTCTCAAAAATCCGGCGCAGTACAACACGATTGACAAAACCGAAATAAAAGTTGTAAAGGAAGGCAAACTCTTCTTCTGAGCGGTCATTTTGGGCGATTTTACCAATATGTAGCTCTTAGAGCAAAGCTCGTTACGTGCCAAGTTTTCAGCTATTTGTGTTACTTATCTTGTTATCATAGGAGGCAAAGTTCAAACATGTTTTGGCACAGCTTTGGTATCGTGTAGTGTTGATATTAATAAATTTATCCCTGACTTAAAATGTGTTGAAAGGCATACGGAGGGTTAAATGGTCTGAATTTAACAATTCTTTTGGCAACTACAGGAACGGGAAAGTTAGGCAAACACAAAAAACAGTTCAGTTAACATGTTCACGGATGGCGGAGCGTATTTCGGGATAGGGAGGGGGGAGGTAGGTTGTGGGGGGAAGTAAACATTTTCAGTGAACCATCAGTAATTGTGAAACTTTGTTGTTTACCCATTTGTTGTTGTTGTTGTTGTTGTTGTTATTGCTGTTGTAATAGTTGCTGCCGCTGTGAAGCGCTAACCCAGAATACATTTTAAGAATCAAGATGGTCTAAGAATAGGGATTGTAAAGGGAGAGTAGAAGATCTTCAAAACCCTCTCCCCAATACCCTTTGTACATCGGTTTAACCTAATTTGGAGGATCATGGTATCGCCACAAAACTTAAAGCTACATTACAGTTATTAATAGCAAGGGAGAGGGTGGGGGCTCCTAGTTTCCCGTAACTGTTACCCGATTTCCACTTGATCAGACACTTATACGCAGTCTAACTACTTAGAATGGGGAAAAAACCTCCGTCTAGTTTAGAGTTTGTCCGCCAAACAAATCGCGGTAATTAAAAATACCCAGTTTTGGTTGTTTTTCTTGTGTAAAACGTTTTAATGCCTTCTATTGTAACGGATTTTTTTTATGTGTTGACTCATTTCTCAGTTTCTACTGTTTGTTTGCTTGTTTCTATTTTCAAGCTCCAGGTTACAAAGAAGCCAAAAAAAGTGCAATTTTTCTGCAAGCTTGATTTTTCTAAAAAACACATCATGCATGGATTAAATGTATTATATGATTTCTTTTTTTCATATTATAGCTTTTATTTGATTTTTTTCCAGGAACACCAGCGAATATTTACATAATGTAGTTTTTCTTTGACCTTTTTATCCTAGAAATACAAGAGAATTTTTTTTTTTTTTTTTTTTTTTTTAATATTAAATATAGCTTTTGTATGATTTTTGTATCTGGGGTATATACCAGCGAATGTTTCATTATGATTTAGTAGGATAGAAGTTGGGGCGTGCGAGATCAATTTTGATCTAGTACCCTCAACCCTAAGCTAAAAGGTCTGGCTAAACCAGGAAACAATGTTGCGGAGGCAAATTTTGCTGCTCGCAAACAAGAAAACGTTTTTTCCTTAGGTCAAAAACATTTATGCTTCCCAGACAAAAAATTTGCTTCCGAAACATGTTTTCCAGTATAGCCACCATGAAAGCAATGTTGACAATGATTCCTAACAATGGTGTGCGTACAACAATTGGCTGGCGGCAAAGTCGAAGTAGAAGAGCCACAAGCAGGACATAGAAAAGGGAAAGAAGGAAAGAAATTGGAAGGACGAGGAGATTTATTGCACTCATTGCCTTGTATGAGGACAAAGCCTGTTTGTGGGATGTAACTCATGAAGCATGACAACATGAATAGAGACAAAATGGTAGTGGCTTACTGTCAAATCGATGAACAGATGAGGACGAGAATATTCCCCCGGCTTTCTTCGGAAGTCAGTTTATTATTATGCGCATGCGTAACCCTTTGTTTTCCAACACAATGTTTCCTCGTTTTGCCACCGGGGTAGCAAAACATTTTGTTTGCTTCCCGCTAATTTAGCCACCCTGGAAACAAAACAAGAAACGATCGTTCCGCAAAAATGTTTCCTAGTTTAGTCAGGCCTTTATACTACTGACGCTTGCGTCAAAAACGTCACTTCAAAAAGAAGAGCATTAAAAAAGTTTATTGAAAAAAGTTTTACTCTGAATCTCAAATATAAGCAAATTCTCAATCAGCAAAATCACGTGCTTTGAACATTAAGATGCACTGACTGACGTTTTATTAATATGCATAATGCTACAAGAGTTCTTGAAATCACAGTCTTCTGTTCTTAACTACTTGACAATTTTTTGTGGTAAAAGCGCATTGAAACTACACCTGTTTTTTATTCCATTCTAATTATTTCGCAGGTACAACTTTCCTGAAAATTAAATTCTGAGAACATTTAGAGTCTAAATTAGTTGTACTGACTTGCTATAACTCAAGTTCCTACAAACTTTAAAAACAGTTTGCTTTATGCAGTTTGACCGATTTTCAAATCAATAACGCTTTTAAAAATTTTAGTTAATCAACATCCTGTACATAAATGTTCTGAGGCTCGCTCATAATATCTTCGGTACGTTTGACAAATACACGCGCTTATAACGCAGACACCAGTTGTTAGTTGAAGCCTCCTAATAAATCATAGTTATCACCCGGCCCTAACTATTATTCTGATTAGCAGAAAAACTCATTACTGAGGTTTTTGCCTCTCCAACCTGATCAATATATCACTATAAAATTATTTACACTTTTTATCTTTTTCTCCTAACTACTTCCAGCCATCCAAATTTTTAGCAAGTAAAATTCAAATTAGAGAACAAACGCAGCGGGCAGCTTCAGACTTTTTTGTCTTAATTTATTAACCCTTTCAGCTCCAGTATTAACATGTTAATTCTCCTGACTGTTATCATATACTTGTTATAGCGCAGGTTGGGAGAATTTGTTTAAACGCCAAGAAATTTATATTCACTGACCATTTCCTTTATTCTCGTGACTTGTAGTGGTATTGTAAGAAGAAATTACATGCTTGTCACTATTGAGGTTTTTAACCCTTTAAACTGAAGGGTGAAAACATTTAACAATATATAGATGTCATATTTGGAAAATAAATCTTATCCAACCCACAGACTCAGTCTGTGTGTGCCCTCAGAAAACGTTTATCACCTAAAATAGAATTTTTCACTTTTACAACGTCTAACGATCAGGATAATGATGGACACACAGATTCTAAAAGATTAAGTTTACAGCTACAGTGGTCGTTCAATATCTCCCCCCACAGTGCAATCCTCCCCCTCCCTTCCCCTGTGTTCCTCCCCCCCCCCCCTCGGCCTTCCCCTGTGCTTTCACCCCCAAGTTAAAGTCTAAGATCGTGTTTGAAGAACTTAGCGTGTGTACTTTTCAGAGGAGTGAAAGAATCTAAACTAGACGTCCATGTGAAACAGGGAAGTACAGCAAACACTTAAGATATTGAGCTAATGAATGCCATAGAATAAAAATGTCCATAGAAACCAAACCAATTCTATATCAGTATCTTTGTGTGGATAAAGATAACAGAGTATACTCCTTGCCACAGCTACTGCCGGCAACTAATTTCATCATTACACTATTGCTGAACTCAAATAAGGAACTGAAAACCTTCTTAGTCCGCTAGAAACTCGTGTTATCTGATTCTCCATTATAAATTAACACGGTATTCTGTCATGTTGATTTTCGCCTGTGACAAGTTTCTCTTCTGCTAAAATAATATGAATTCGGCTTATACAAACTCCTCCCTCCCCATCCCGATGGAAAGTTTTCTCCGTTACAGTTGTCAGCCAATAAGACAGAGCGATTTTAATTTCGAGACGTTTTATGAATTTTTGAGTTATTAAGTCGATTTGAAGTCTTTTCTTTGTCTCAAAATTTTGTTTGAAACTATACAAGCGTATACAAGGTGCCATCAAATAAGCTGAAATTATCATCAACACTACCGCCAACACTACCAGGCTCAAAAGCCGGGTAACGTATTTATTCAGAAGACGGTGCGTCCCTTAATAAACACCGCCCCAAATAAGAGCCACGCCGGCCCTTGAGAAACAACGTGTTGATTGTTGAATGAGTCCAAACAAAGAAATATGTTAACAACGCGATACTGCTCGTATTGAAATAACCTCGAAAGAGGCAAAGTGGTGTTTTAGCTTTTTGAAGTGAAGTTTTGTACACAAATATTGTTTAATTATTTGGCTTAAAAGTATAAATTCAGTTTATATATTATAATTCACAAAGGTTTCCCATCACTGTGAATGTGCATGTGAAAGATTTAAAAATACAAGAAAAAAAAAAGCGGTGCTATCAGTTAACGAAGATTGTCCTCTACTAAAACAACACTCTCGAACTGGTAAGCTTCCATGCCAAATTTCGAACTCAGCCAAGCGCCACGATCCTTCTTCGAGAAAATAAGATATCTCATGTCACGTTTAATTAAAAAGGTAAAACAGCATAAATTAACGAGAGAATAATTAAAAACTACCGATTCTAGTTGATTCCAAGCTAACTTAAAACACATCACCTATGCAATAAGGATTGTGTTGGGGTGTACTCTTTTAGGTCCTATTGAGTTTGATTGTATCAAAATAACCCCAGACGGATTATTTATGGAATGAGGTGTAAGGGATACACTACGGTTGCGTTTATATTCTCTTGTTTCAACCTAATGACGAACGTTTAATCCGTAACTTATGTTCTTTTCAGGATGATGGCCTTAGTTTCATTTCAGTTAATTTGAGTGAAAGAGAAGATCTGAAACCATACCACCGGGCTGCTCGGTTATCATACTTGTTTCCCAGATATTTTCCGTTGAGATTGGAGTACTGGCAGTCGTTGTACCACCAGGCGCCAGTGAATTCCACAGCACAGTTTGCACTGCTGTATCTATCATTATCTCTGTCTTTTGTGGTAAATGCCATGTTGTTATGATATCTTAACGAATCTCCTGCTGTCCCTGAATATGAACTCACTTCAAGTCGATACTGCGCCTGCTCATTACCAATACTGAACCTGCCATATTTAGCAAATACTCTAGCTCCGTTCCAGTCTTCTAGCTCCACTCGCAAAGAACTGGGTCTAGAAGCCGTCAGCCTGTGGATCTTGTCGTTTCCTAACCAGAACTCAGCCGTCAGCTGTCCAAATCCTGATTTGTAATCGTTCCAACCCCGATAGAAGTCCACCGAGCCATCTTGTCTTCTTTGAAATACAGTCCATCCTCCGCCGTCAGTGCGCATGTCACAGTAGACGGTGAAGGATCCTTTTCCGTCTGGGTTTACAGAGTACACTCCATTCTGTGTTTGGCCTAATTTTAATAGATCAGAGCAATCTGACGAAACAAAATTCAGACGCTTGCGTAAATGGCAATATTCAGTTTCTAAAGTATGGAACAATCGGAACTATTATAGCCTACGAACAGGCTTCCCGACACGCTCTGAACGGCGCTAGAACTATTATCAAGCCTTGGGTTTAATAACGTTAACGGATAACAATAGCTATTAAACTATCTCTGTGCAGCAGATGAATCTGCACCTTTTAACTTGAGTGAGCTTTTTGTGAGCGTCTATGAAGTTATATTTTTTCGGCATCAAAATAACAACAACTAGAAAAAATTGCGTGGAAATCACACCAAACAATTGCCAGTACATGTGTAATTAAAATTGAAATTTAAAACAGCAGTTTTAAACAGAGCACATATGCACTAACACTCAATGACGTTTCCTTTCGGGTATTTCTTTCGTCTGTTAAATTCTGTATTTTTTATCCTTTTTTCGTTTGTTTTTCTGTAGTCGTCGTTATCGCTATCGTTGTTGTTGTGGTTTCTTTTCTTTTTTCTTCACCAAATACAAGCGTTGCTTCTGTTGCATCAAAATTGCAAACTCGCTGTGACTTCTCACACCGAAAGTTGCAGGCATATTATTTTAGCAGTGATGTTTACAGCAAAGTTTGATTTCAAATCCCCTGTGTAGTTTGCCACTGATGATCTTCGCTACGATTATACATCGACTTCTCACCGAAAATGATTCCGATTTTGTTGAAATTGTGAGTCCTTGCGGTGAGAACATAAAAAGCGGCCACGTCTCCTTTGGGGTTTCTAAGGGACAGATTTTTGTGATAAGATCTCTTGCGCTAAGGGGAGCTGGGAAGGGTTGGGGGTTATAATTTGTACGTAAACTCTTACGCAGTGGATTTAAAATCAACGTTTCTGTCATGGTAGCAAAATCATCTGTATAAGAAACCCCTCGAATATGTGGGCGTATTTGTTCCGAAAGTCATCGAATGAGATGCCTACCTTTTAAGTCCCATGGTCAGATTCCAAAATCCCTCATATATGGAGATAAAGGAAAACCTATATAGCAATATTGGGCAGATTTTCGATATTCACAAAGGAGAGACATCGGCGTAACATCGAGTCAAGTTAAGAATTGAGATGATATTTACACGTTGTTATCTTCAGTAAGTCTAATGTCTAAGGGAATTGTATTCCAGTCAATTTGCACTCTCTACCCAAAAAGTCTAACAAATAGAAAAATCCATGCAATTTTATAGTGTATTAAAATTACTAAACAATGAAGATGACTGACTATCCCTCTAAAAAACCATTGTTGCTAAAATAACTGCCGTTTTAAAGGAGCCAGAATAACACTAGAACAATCCTCTGTTATTATAAATCAACTATCTATAGTATTTTCTTATATTTTATTGCATAATTATATTGTACGTATTGTATAAATTTTTTTCTTATATTGTATTGATTTCTAATTCTTTTCCTTTTTCTGCTTTTGAAAGCCTTGGTGTATTTTACTTTCACCCGACTCGATCAGCTTCGCTACTTTCGGGTGGGGACTGTACTGTACTTCAAGTTCTTGTTAATATTATAATAAATGATTGAGTGATTGTAAAATACAAAGCGTTTTTTTTTTTTATAACGCCAAATTCATCATCACATAAGGTAATTTATGCACTACGTTCAGCACATGAAAGGTTCGACGTATGAATTGAATTAGCCTTAGTGTCATATCACGCTGCAAGCACTCGCTACCTTGAGATTGTCCGTGCCTTACTCACATCCGCTAAAAAAAAAGTGTAAAAGCGTGCGCGACAATGCGCAAAGGTAGTTTGGGAAATATCCAATAAATTTCAATAGAAGCCGAATTCATAATGCCTCGACCGTACAGTAAAGACTTTTTGGATGGCGGGCATTATGGATTCTGAGCTTTTATTAAAATTTATTGGTATTTCCTAGACTACCTTTCGGCATTGTCGCGTTCGCGTTAACGCTTTTTTTGGACAACCTTTGTCGAAACAGCTTTATACGTACCAGCCCTTTCTATGGGCTTCTGCCATTAGTTAACAATGGAGTCGATATTTCCAATCTTAAGGGCGGTACCACCTTTGATACTATGCATATGTGCTGCGTATTTCGGGAAGGCCGAGAAACTCTCACAATTCAAAAGTATTTTTGCGCGGTATATAACTATGCCCATAAATTAAAGAAGATCTTAGCAAGGGCTGCTGAAATTCAAAAAGAAAATTGGGAGTAGCCTCGCATTTGTTTTAGAGATAATTAAGCGCTAGCTGCAGTTTTTGAAACAAAATGCCAAAGATTGTCATGTTTTTGAAATTACTGTTGCTTTTAAAGTTAGTTCTGAAAATAAGTGGCTACCTCTAAATTTATTTCTTTCGTCATTAATTAACTCACCCTTAGCATGCTGAACCTCAACGTTGGTCCCAGTTTCCACGTCAAACACTCCAGCACTCTTCGCGACACAAATGTAATTCCCTGCATCCTCGTCTCTAATGTCTCTTATAACTAAAGCGCCATTAATCTGCTGGTGGCTCCGTCCAACTGGCAGTTGTGCTCCTTGTCGTTTCCAGCTGATGACTGGCTGTGGATCACCAGTGGCGCTGCAGTTCAATGTCAAAGTACCGCTGAAAAATGTAACAACTTTAGCAGGTGGCTTAATAGTGAGGCGAGGAAGGGAGACTACTACTAAAAGAGTTTTCTGTACAGCGCTTCCTAACAGGTTAGTGGCGGTGCAGATATATTCGGCAGAATCAACTTTACGGACGTCAAAAAGTTGCATGACGCTGTTGTTACTCTGCACCCTCGCCTGAGGCAGCTGCCTAAACAGTTTTCTCCACGTCACAACTGGTGTAGGATGGCCAGTCACGTGGCAGGTTGGAAGAGTGGCGTTGCTTCCTTCAATGACGTACAGAGGTCCCGGATGAAGTGAAACAAAAGGAGGAACTGCAACAAAGAAGAGATATTCCATAATTTGCACACGTTATATAAATCATCGATGTGGGATGTTGGTAAAAGGGCATGGTGCATTGGAATTTGCGGGTATTGTCCAATAATAAAAGCATATGAAAAAAATATATATCTTGGAAAGGCATCAAATTTGCAACAGAACAGGTTCATATTATTCATATTGATTATTATTGTTCTACTATTATACAAATATTTTAATCGCCTTAGCTACTTAACAATTTCTGGTCCGGCCATCAAAAAAAAAAAAAATTTGAAAATTTTTCCAAATGTTCAACGAAACAGTCTGGTCGTGGGCTAAATTAACTTTGGTGGCTTGCTAATGCTAAATCAAATATTGCACAACGAGCTGTTAAATCTGATATGCACATCGTGTAGAAAAATAGGCATATTGTTTGTCAGTTGTTTACGATGTCGTAGTTGCCAGACGTCTAATGGTGAAATTAGCCAGGTTATGACCTTTTAATAGCGGGAACTACTTTTTTAAGACTAGAATACAATTATTGATAGACCTGGCAATTTCCCGAACGATAACTACAAGTGAATTTCAGGTTGTACAGTTATTTTGCCAGAAAGCGTTCTTGTCTTTTGTGTTCCGCGTTATCTTTTAACACTGATTTGCAGGTGGAAATTTTAAAACAGTTTATTTGTTAATCAACCAAAGATTAAAAAATTACCATTAACTTCTAATTGAGCCACTGCCAGAGCTTTTCCCACGATGTTTTCAGCTGAACACTGATAAACGCCAGAGTCACTTCCTTTTACATTCCGTAAACGTAATCTTCCTACTAAAATCGCTGACTTACTTATTTCAGACTGACTGTTTAATTTACTCCACACTATAGCAGGCTCAGGATTACCGCTGGCTGAACACTGAAACGAGGCTGACCCGCCTTCATTGACAGTCACCTTTGTAGGAGAAACAGCAACAGCAGGAGCTGAAATCGATTCACCAGGTTCTCCTTTAGCTCCCGGCATACCTGCGGATCCCATGTCTCCTTTAGATCCCACTTCTCCCTGAGGCCCAACAGGTCCCATGATGCCTTGCTTACCGCTCTTTCCCAGCGATCCCATAATACCTTGATCTCCTTTATTTCCGGATTTTCCTTTCTGCCCTCTTCGTCCCCGGGCTCCTTTTTGTCCCCTCGGTCCAGGTGGACCGGGAGGGCCTGGGGGGCCAGACGAGCACGTGGCACCCTTTGAATGGCAGAGATGCGGTTTCAATTCCGAAAAAAAATTGCTCATTTTTTGCATCATTTTCGCTGTGTTTTCAGCCTCTGTGGTATTTGCATCTGTATGACGCCTGTTTCTATGATACAGTGTATAGCGTCGGAGTTCTATGAAGGAAAAGAAACATTCAGTCGTTCATTTAAGACCCAAATATTGAAGCACAAATAAAAACCAAGCGCCGAGTTAGCACTTAGTTAAGGGATAAGAACTAGTTAAAGTCTTTTGAAAAGCAAATGTACCGTGACTTAACCCTATTCAGCACCACAGCACCCCACCCCCACCCCTTCCCCACCACCACCAGCACCACCAGACGTTGAACATTCACTACCAAACCTTGTCACTTTCCTAAAATTTTCTAGCAACGATTCGGTATGGCATGTAATTGGTCACATAACTTGACGTTTCCATGGCAACAAGAGAAGAATGCATGACTGATATTGTGGAAGATACAAACAATCATCTTTTAAAAGCCAGGATCATTATACTTTATAACACCAAGGCTTTGGTTAGCTACACTACTTCTCGAGTAAAAAACCATACGCCAGAGGCGTGAACTTCCACTTTTTGTGAAAATCATTTAACTAACTATGGGGCAGATGGGGAAAGCAGGGAGGGGGGGGGGGGGGGGGGGTTGGCCGTTTGCGTGTGACATTTGGATATCCATTAAAACGGAAGTCTATGAATTCGTTGAGTCAAACATCTGAAGGTCGATTGACAACAGGCCATGAGATCTAATAACGCTCTGTTGTAGTTCCATAAATATGAAATCGGCAAATGAAAACTCTCACTATGCAGACTATAGTTTGAATTACTCTCGCTTTACAAACCTTTGGAAAAATAAGGTAATACTCGAAGTTTACATATCTCAAGGGCTGGCTAGACCAGACGTCTCTCTCTGTCTCCCCTCAGTTTCTCTTGTATGTAATTGACAAGAAAAAGCTTTAGAACTTGACCTAATCACCTTTGGTTTTCTTTGCCACAGAAGACAGGAAGCAGGATAAAGATGTAATGTAAAATTCATTTGTTTTAATGTAACAAAGCCTACCATTTATTCTGCTTTGTATTTGTTACGATGTGGGTGACTTCTACAGTACAGGAAAAACACTGCTTATGAGATTTATTTCACCTGGGCGGTCTCCAAGAACTTAAGGATTTTATCCGAGGACGAAAATGTTAACTGACTATTCTTTCTGCACGAAGGTTTCACTCTTGGAGTGAAGAAATTTAGGTACAACAGAATCTTTTCTAACCTTATTTTTAATTTTTTTTTTTTTTCAAATCGTCTAAATATGTTGTGAATTAGGAAGAGAAAGTTCTAGAACGTGACCCGATAACCCTTGATTTTCGTGATTGACACATTAGACAGGAACTCGGGGGCCGGCGCAGCTGAGTACAGAACACGCACACACCGCGCACTATAATCTGTTTGTTCCTTTACTATTTAAAACGGGTTTTCTGTCCGTTACTGCTCTAATTTACTTTCGGTAATCAAAGTTTCACATAATAAGCCTTCTTGTAACCTAAAATCGAGGAAAACGTTACATTTGGCAACACGCTTCAGAGTCTGATATATGAAATAACCGACAGACAAAATGAAGGTCCCAGTCTTTTCTGTGATGCCGTTAACTATTTTGCTATATAAAAACTTATTCTGACTATTGTGAAAGTCGAGATGAAAACCTGAAGTATGGCTAGTCAGATAAAAGCATTTGTTCTCACGAGTCAGCCAGATTAATATTTGTGTGGCGCTGTTTATTTTTGTCGTACATTCCTTGGTCCGGATGTCTGAAAGTGTTCCGCATCAGTAGAATTCTAAGGTCTACTACCTAAAATTAAGTCCTTTGATCTCAGCTATCAGAGTTTTGAGTAGCTCTTTCTCGTGGTGGTTTTGATGAACATTGTGGTTGTGACTTTAATTCTGTAAATGAAATCCTAAAGTTCTAAATTTATTTCTTCTCTCAAACAAACATTTTTGATCTTATGAATAGTACTTCCCTTTGATGCCCTGTTCATTATGCTGTACTAAGTTGGTTCTGAGTTTTGAGTCTGTGGATGAAATCGTCAACTGTGTCCATTCCTTTCCTGTCAGCTGGCTTTGTTTATTATGCTATACATGGTATGGTATTGTACTGAATTTAGTCCGCAGACCATTCAAGTCTACCGGAGTAATTCCGGTGTTGTGCTTGCCAGGTTACCATGAAAGGTGCCAAATCACAGATTTAACGTCAAAATTTGCTGGTTCAATCCAAATTGGAACTAAGCTTTTCAGCGTTACTAAAGACGAAACTATAATTCAGTAACTTTCAGAACTTAGCACAAACTTACCAGGGATACTCCTTGTTGTCTTTACGTGCTTTGGCTCGCTTGTTGGCGGCTTATTCTCTGCGACAACGTTTTCAAGAGCATTTAATTTTTCCTTGTGTTCGTTCAACTCTAATTCTACTCTCAAAAATCCGGCGCAGTACAATACGATTGACAAAATAGAGATAACGGAAGCAAAGGAAGGCAAACTTTTCTTCTGAGCGTTCATTTTGGGCGATTTTACCAATACGCAGTTCTTAGAGCAAAGCTCGTGACGTGATGCTATGATCACAAATGTCTACAGCCTGCCAAGTTTTCAGCTATTTAAGTTACTTATCTTGTTATCATAGGAGGCAAAGTTCAAACATGTTTTGGCACAGCTTTGGTATCGTGTGGTGTTAAATTAATAAATTGATCCCCGACTATAAATGTGTTGAAAGGCATACGGAGGGTCGAATGGTCTGAACTGATTTAACTATTCTTTTGGCAACTACAGGAACGGGAAAGTTAGGCAAACACAAAAACAGTTCAGTTAACATGTTCACAGATGGCGGAGCATATTTTGTGGTAGGGAGGAGGGGGGGGGGGGAAGCAAACATTTTCAGTAAACCATCAGTAATTGCGCAACTTTGTTATATTACCTATTTGTTGTTGTTGTTGTTTCTGCTGCTGCTGTGATATACCCGATTGTTGCTGCTGCCGTGAAGCGCTAACCCAGAATACATTTTAAGAATCAAAAGGGTCTAAAAATAGTGATTATAAAGGGAGAGGAGAAGATCTTTAAAACCCTCACCCAAATCCCCTTTGTTCATCGGTTTACCACCGATTTCATTGATACGCGACCCTCGAATAAAAACTTCTGCGAGCATTTGGCGATTCGGTTCCGTCAATCATGCGCTCCTTATATGGTGTTACAGGAATACCGCTCTTATCTTCAAAAAATATGGCGGCCACTGTGTAGCCTGTTCGGTCAACATGGTTGCTTCTTATTCTTCAAGTTTACGTTGGCGAGTGGTGTATTTGCTCGTGCAGGGGTTGAGCATCGATTAATTAAAGCCACACTGACTGCATGTCTTTCCTCTTGTGTACTGAACTGAGCCATCCCTGTATTTCATCTTCGTACACTCCTGGATATTGCTCAATAACTCTCCTTATAAACAATACGCCATGTGCTGTAACTGATAAAAGGCGATCAATGTCATCTACTGCAAGCTCGTTTATTTATGCCGATTTATGCGATTCTTTTATTCACCCACCGTCCATTTGTCTTGCTTTTCCCGTCCGTGCTGGGTGATCAACCGTGGAGGTATTTCCGTATTTTTCCGAATTTTCTTCACAAATGTCGACCCCACTTTTCAGAAGTCTTGCTATAGCGATCGCGCTCAACGCCTGCACGAGCAAAAACACAAGTCATCAACGTAAATTTTGCTCCCGAAACATGTTTCCCAGTATAGCCACTATGAAAGCAATGCTGACAATGATTTCTAACAATGGTGTGCGTACAACAATGGCTGACGGCAAAGTCGAAGTGGAACTGAGCAACAAGCAGGTCATAGAAAAGGGAAAGAAGGAAAGGATTTGGAAGGACGAGGAGATTGAGGCAATCATTACCTTGTATGAGGACAGAGCCTGTTTGTGGGATGTAGCTCATCAAGACAACATGAATAGGGACAAAATGGAAGTGGCCTACTGTCAAATCGATGTATAGACGGGGACGAGAGTATGTAAAAAATATTCCCCAGACTTCTTCGGAAGTCAGTTTATTATTAATGCGCATGCGACACAATTTTTTCTCGTTTAGCCACCTTGGTAGCAAAACATTTTGTTTCCTTTCCGCTAATTTAGCCACCCCAAAAACATAACAAGAAACAATCGTTCCGCTAAAATGTTTCCTAGTGTAGTCAGGCCTTTATACTACTGACGCTAGTTAGTCAGAAAGGTCAATTCAAAAAGAGGGGCATTAAAAAAGTTAATTGAAAAAAGATTCACTTTGAATTTCAAATATAACTAAATTCTCAAGCAGAAAAATCACGTGCATTGAACACAAAGATGCTCTGACTGACGTTTTAATAATACGCATATTATGCTACGTATATACAAGAGTTCTTAAAATCACAGTCTTCTGCCCTTAATTGCCTTAAAATTATTATGGTATAAGCGCATTGAAACAAAAAAAATGGTCATTCCATTTTTATTATTTTGCAGCTACGGGTTTCTTGAAAATTTAATTCTAAAAACATCTTAATTAGTTGTCCTGACCTGCTATAACTTAAGTTCCTACAGACTTAAACAGTTTGCTTTATGCAGGTTGACCGATTTTCAAATCAAGAACGCTTTAAATTTTGGTTAATCAATATCCTGTCTGTTCCGAGGCTCATAATACTTTCGGCACGTTTGAGAAATACACGCGCTTATAACGCAGTCACCAGTTATTAGTTGAAGCCTCCTAATAAATCATTGTTATCACCCGGCCCAAACTATTATTCTCATTCGCAGAAAAACTCATTACTAAGGTTTTTGCCTCTCCAACTTGATCGATATATCACTATGAAATTATTTAAACTTTTTATCTTTTTCTCCTAACTACTTCCAACCCTCCAAATTTTGAGCAACTAAAATTCAATTAGAGATAAACGCAGCGGGCAGCTTCAGCGTTTTTGTCTTAATTTATTAACCCTTTCAGCTTCAGTATTAACATGTAAATTCTTTTCACTGTTCTCATATACTTGTTATAGGGCAGACAGGGAGAATTTTATATTCACATATCATTTCCTTTATTCTCATGACTTGCAGTTGTATTGTAAGGAGAAATTACATGCTAGTCACTGGTAAGGCTTTTAACCCTTTAAACTGATGGGTTAAAATATATGGATGTCATTTTTTGGAACATAAATCTTATTCAACCTACAGCCTAAGTCTGTGTTTGCCTTCAGAAAACGTTTATCACTTCAACTAAAAAATTTAACCTTTACAAATTTTAACGATTAGGATAATGATAGACACATACATTCTAGAAGATTAAGTTTACAGCTAAAGTAATCGTTCAATATTTCCCTTTCACTGTGCTCTAAGCCCCCTCCCCTTGAGCTCTCATCCCTTCCCCCCGCCCTAACTCTGTGGTCTTACCTCTCCTGCCCCTTGTGCCATCACCCCTCTCCCTCCCCCCTCTGTGCTTTCACCACCAAGTCAAGGTCTACGACCATATTTTTGTTCGAAGAACGCATGTGTAACTTTTCAGAGGAGTAGAAGAATCTAAACTAGACGGGCATGTGAAACAGGGAAATGAAGCAAACACTTAAGATCTTGAGATTAATGAATGCCATATAATAAAAATGTCCATAGAAACCAAAGCAATACTATATAAGTATCTTTGTGCGGACAAAAATAACAGAGTACACTCATCATGATGAATATCCTGGCCACAGCTACCGCCAGCTATTAACTAATTTCGTCATTACACTATTGCTGAATTAACTCGAGGAACTGAAAACATCCTTAGGCTAAAAACTCGTGTCATCTGATTCTCGATTAACACGGTATTCTGTCATCTGTATTTCTGCCTGTGACAAGTTTCTCCTCTGGTAATATGAATTCGTCTTATTACAAACTCACCCCCCCCCCCCCCCCCCTCCCCGCCCGATTAAAGGCGTCTTGTGTTGCAGTGGTCAGCCAAAGACCGAGCGGTTTTAATTTTAAATTTTGTTATAAATTTTTGAGTTATTAAGTCGATTTGAAATTTTTGTCTTGTCTTTAACTTTTGTCTGAAACGATACAATTGTGTACACTGTGGCATAAAACGAGCTGAAATTGTATCCACCAACACTGCCTTGCTCACAAGCCGCGTAACGTATTTATTCGAAAGAGGGTGCTTCCCCTTAATAACACCGCCCTAAATAAGAGCCACGGGTCTTCGTTTTACAACAAAAACAGCACCGATCCTTCAACAATAACTCTTCGCTTATTCAGTGACCCCAGACAAAAAAATATGTTAACAGTGCGATACTGCTCGTATTAAAATTACCTCGACAGGAGTGAAGTGGCGTTCCAGCTTTTTGTAGTCAAGTTTTGTACACAAATATTGTTTATTTGGCTTAGGCAAATGAATTCAGTTCAAGATTGTCCTCTTTACAAAACAACACTCTCGAATTGGCGAGTTTCCATGCCAAGATCGAAAGATTTAGCCAAGCGCCAAGATCCTTGTTCGAGAAAATTAGATATATCATGCCGCGTTTGATTAAAATGGTACAATAACATAAATTAAAGATAAAATAATTAAAAGATATTGATTATTGTTACCTATGCAATAAGGAGTGTGTTGGGGTGTACTCCCAGTTTTCAGTCCTGTTAAGTGTGATTAATTCAAAGTAACCTAAGACGGATTATCTAAGGATGAGGTGTGAGAGAGACACTGTATTCATGTTCTCTTGCTTCAACCTAATGACGAACGTTTAATCCGTAACTTATATTCTTTTTAGGATGACGGCCTCAGTTTCATTTCAGTAAATTTGAGTGAAAGAAAACCTCTAAAACTGGACCATCGGGCTCCTCGGTTATCATTCTTCCTCCCCAGATATTTTCCGTTGAGATTGGAGTCGTGACAATGGAAGTACCACCAGGCGCCAGTGTAATACACAGCACAGTTTGTACTGCTGGCTTTGTCATTATCTCTGTCTTTTGTGCTAAACGCCATGTTATTATGCCTAGCCAACGAATCTCCTGCTGTCCCTGAATATGAACTCACTTCAAGTCGATACTGCGCATGCTCATCACCAATGCTAAACCTGCCATATTTGGCATACACTCTAACTCCGTTCCAGTCCTCCATGTCCACTCGCAGAGAACTGGGTCTAGAGGCCGTCAGCCTGTGGATCTTGTCATTTCCCAACCAGAACTCAGCCGTCAGCTGACCAAAGCCTGATTTGTAATTGTTCCAGCCCCGATAGAAGTCCACCGATCCATCTTGTCTTCTTTGAAACACTGTCCATCCTCCTCCGTCAGTGCTCATGTCACAGTACACGGTGAAGGATCCTTTTCCGTCTGGGTTTACAGAGTACACTCCACTCTGTGTATGGCCTGATTTTAATAGATCAGAGCAATCTGATAAAACAAAATTAAGACGCGTGCGTAAATGCCAATATTCATTTTCTAAACTATGTAACAATTGGAACTATTATCAAGCTAAATACAAAGCTTGATATAACGTTATAAAATAAAATAAAATAAAATAGCGTTAACGGGTAACAGTAGCCATTAAACTATCTCTGTGCAGTAGATTAATCTGGACCCTTTCAGTTAAGCAAACTTTCTGTGTGCGTCCACTGGGTGAAGTTTTCTTTGAATATTATTTTTTCGGCATCAAAATAACAAACAAAACAACTCGCCATGAAATCACCCCCAAAAAAATAACCATGATTTAGGCAGAAGTTTTAAACAGAGCACATATGTACTGACACTCACTGTCGTTTCTTTTTTTTTTTTTTTTGTATTTGTTTAGCCTGTTTGTTACAGTGATTTTCTTCTTTCTTTCTTTTTTTCGTTTGTTTTTGCTGTTGTGGTCTTTGTTGTTATTGTTGTTGTTGTTGTGGTGGTCTATTTTTCCTCACCAAATACAAGCGTTGCTTCTTTTGCATCAAAATTACAAACTCGCTGTGCGATTTTTGCAGCAAAGTTTGATTTTAAATCGCTTGTGTTTTAAGCCATTGACGATCTCTGCTACGATTATACATCGATTTCTCTCCGAATGTGATTCCGATTTGCCGAAATTATGGGTGCTTCTGACGAGAACATAAAAAGCGGCCAGGTCTCATTTGGGTTTTTAAGGACAAATTTTTGTGATAAGATCTCTTGCGCGAAGGGGGACTTGGAGGGGGTGGGTTTTAATCAGTTGTACGTAAACTCATTGGTAGCTTATGCAGGGCATTTAAAATCACCGCAAAAGTTTTTGCCAGGGTAGAAAAATCATCTGTGTAAAAAAACCCTCAAATATGTGACGTGGGCGTATTTTCTCTGAAAGTCACTGAATGAGATCCCTACTTTTTAAGTCTCATGGTGAGATTCCAAAATCCTATCTATATGGAAACAAAGGAAAACCTATAAAACAATGTTCGACAGATTTTCGATATTCCCAAAAGAGAAACATCGGCGTAACATCGAGTCAAGTTGAGAATTGTGATGACATTTTCGCGTTGTTATCTTCAGTAAGTCTAAAGTCTTAGGGGATTTTATTCCAGTCAACTTGCGCTCTCTACCCAAAAAGTCTTTTGATAGAAAAATCCATGCACTTTTATTAGAATTTGACTAAACAATGAAAATGACTATCCCTCTAAAAAATGATTATTGATAAAATAACTGCCGGATTTTAGGAACCAAAATAACACTAGAATAAGCCTCTGTTATTGTAAATCACCTATCTATGGTATTTTCCTATATTGTATTGTATAATTATATTGTACGTATTGTATAAATTTCTTTTCCTATATTATATTGATTTCTAATTTTCTTTTCCTTTTTCTGCTTTTGAAAGTCTTGGTGTATTTTGCTTTCACCCGAATCCATTTGCTTCGCTACCTTCGGGTGGGAACTGTACTGTACTTCAACTTCTTGTTAGTATTATAATCAAGGATTGATTGATTGTAAAATACGAAGCGTTTTCGTGATAACGTCAAATTTATCATCACATAACGAAATTTATGTATTACGTTCGGCACATGAAAGGTACGGTGTATAAATCGAATTAGCCCTAGTGTCATATTACGCTGCAAGCACTCGCGTACCTTGAGATTTTCCGTGCCTAATTCACATCCCCTAAAATAATCCAATTCAGTTTTGCTTAAGTGGTCCATTTTTTTAATAATTACACTAGAAATACGTGACTCGCAAAACCTCGCGAAGCGGGGGCTGGGTGGAAAGCCCTCTTTACTCGTATTGTAGCATCAAACGAGGAGATTAAGAGGCGCATAAGAATTTTTTTTTGATGAGCATGGTGTTTTCGTAGTTCCACGGGCTAGTTTGCGGTTGAAAATCTATTTTTGACGCGACGTAATGTACAACGGGCGTGCAGCGCTGTCGTGTTCGATGAATTTATTTCCCACGGAAAATTATTGACCGCGGCCACAAAACGTGTAATTTCTTTAATGCACTCTTCCACAAAAAAGATTTCTAAAAGAAAGGGAAAAGATTCTGGAGAGATAGTTCTGTGTCCAGTGAATATTGATGAACATTGCAGTTGAAATTTGATCATGCACGCATATTTTTTTCCATGTATGCAAATTTTGCTCCAGACAACGCCAGACAGTCTGACGTCATTGTGCGGACACCTTCAAAGATATAAACATATATAGACATATATAAATATATTTTTCGCTCGAATGGCCGGCTCGGCCCGACAAATTTATTAACCTCGCTACGCTCGGGCCTTCGGCCCTCGCTTCGCGAGGAACAATTCGGATTCCATCCAGACAGCTTTAACCGCAATAATTCTTCTCAACTGAAAGAGCGTTTTCCCTCCATAAAAATTAGATATCTCATTCGTTACTTCCTTTGGCCACGGATGTAGAAATATAGCCCTCCTTATCGTCTTCGCCGTATCCGTGTGTAAAAAGAAAAGATATTAGCCACCGATCAATTCTACATGTGAGCTTCACTATGTGATTGTCGACTAGTAAACAGCCCTATGTAGCTGACAGGCGATTGAACGCTACAAAGCAGAATACAGCTGTTTCGACAAAGGTTGTTAAAACAACATCTTAAAAGCGCACGCGACAATATCGAAAGGTAGTCTGGGAAATACCCAAAAAGTTTCAATAAAAGCTCAGAATCCATAATGCCTCCTGAGACTTGATGGCGGGCAATATGGATTCCAATCTCGTACCCAGAGTCTTCAGGCTTTTTGGTCAGCGGAGCAACGCCGGGAAGACTCTGGGGACATCGAATTTTATTACGGCAGGATTTCTGCGGTAAAACAATGGAAACCGTTACGGAACAGCCAATCAAAAAAATTGAATTTTTTCAATGTCCCCAGAGTCTTCCCGGCGTTGCCCCGCTGACCAAAAAGCCTGAAGACTCTGGGTACGAGATTGTATGGATTCTGACTACCTTTCGGCATTGTCGCGTACGCTTTTACGCTTTTTTTTTTTTCGACAACCAGTTTCTCCAAACAGCTGTATACGTAGCACCCGTATCTATCTCCATTAGTTAACAATGGAGTCGATATTTCCAATCTTAAGAGCGGTGCCACCTTTGATACTATGCGCATGTGCTGCGTATTTCGGTAAGGCCGAGAAACTCTGATAATTCAAAAGTATTTTTGCGCGGTATATGACTATGCATGTAAATTAAAGATCTAAGCAAGGACTGTTGAAATCCAAAAAGGAAATTGGCCGCATTGACCTCGCATTTTGTAGTAGAGATTATTAAGCTGCAGTTTTGAAAACAAAAAATGCCAAATATTGTCATGTGCTTTAAATTTTCTAAATTTCTTTATGGATATCAATATCTCATGCGCTAGTCTGTTATTCCCGCATAGTCACAGTGTGCAAAAATACCTTTGTATTAGGAGCCACCGTCCTTACGCACCTTTTTAGGGCTTCTGAACCTCAACATCGGTCACAGTTTTTTGAGGTGGAGGTTATGGAGAGCACAAAATCACGGTATTTGACAGGCGATTGAAAGCTGACAAAACACGATATATGTACCAACCTTTGCTATTTACATTACAACAGTTGTCCTACTGTCCAATTAACTCACACATGTACTCACCTTTAGATTGAACATCAACGTCGGTCACAGTTTCCACAGCTAACACTCCAGCACTCCTTACGACGCAAATGTAATTCCCTTCGTCCTCGTTTCTAATGTCTCTTATAACTAAAGCGCCATTTATCTGCTGGTGACTCCGTCCAACTGGCAGTTGTGCTCCTTGTCGTTTCCAGCTGATGACTGGCTGTGGATCACCAGTGGCGCTACAGTTCAATGTCAAAGAGCCACCAACAAATGCAACAACTTTAGCAGGTGGCTTAATAGTGAGGCGAGGAAGGGAGACTACTACTAAAAGAGTTTTCTGTACAGCGCTTCCTAACAGGTTAGTCGCAGTGCAGAAATAATCAGCCGAATCAGCTTTGCGAACATCAAAAAGTTTTAAAACGCTGTGATTACTCTGCACCCTCTCTTGAGGCAGCTGACCAAATGACTTGCTCCACATCACAACTGGTTTAGGATGACCAGTCACGTGACAGGTTGGAAGAGTGGCGTTCCTTCCTTCAATGACGTGTAATGGTCCCGGATGAAGTGAAACAAAAGGACGGACTGCAACAAAGTAGAGATATTCCATAATTAGCACGTGTCAAATAAATCATATACATGTAATGTTGGCAAAAGGTCAATGATGAATTATACCTGGGGGTTATGGTCCAAGCTTTCAGGCAAATAGAAAAGGTCTCTTAAGCTTGAAGAAAGGTTCATAAACATCAGAGTTCAGACCGCAGCCGGTTCATGATTTTTTTCATTTGTGAATATTATTGTCTCATGTCATATGAAAGGATCGAAATGCGCCATTAAGCACGGTGCTACTTACATTGATACAACGCCAGTCGACACCATCGACTGATGAAGACCAGCTGTCTTGCGGTCGTGACATTGCGATCAACACCTTTGCTACACAATCGTGAGAAAAAATGATAAATTTTCTTGTGTTATTATCAAACTTTTATTACCAGCATTTCAATCGCCTTAGCTGCTGAACAATTTCTAGTGAGGATGAGAGTTCAGTTGCTATGGTGCGTTAAAGAATACATAATCATTATGTTTCCAAACGCGAAAACGAAGCTGGACGAGGCTCAATAAAGTCTAGTAGCTAGCAATTGCTAAACTAAATGTTAAACACAGATTCTAATAGTAATTCAGTGCGCTAGAAAAATTAACTATTTCCATTAGTAAATGGTTTAGAAAAGAGGCATGTTGTATTGCCAGTAGTTTTACGATAACTAATCGTCATCTCAGTGGTAAATGTGACTGTAAACTGTCAGGCCAGGACCTTTTAGCGTGAACGTATCTTTTTTTATTTTATTTTTTTTTTTTTAGACAAAAATGAAATACAATTTTTGGTAAAACCATCAATTTCCTTAGCGCCCCCTCTATAACTAAAAATGAATTTCAGTTTTGCACAGTCGCTGTGCCTGATTACGTTCTTCTATTTTGTGGTTTCGGCCTCTTCGTATTGACGTGCAGGTGGAAATTTGCTCATTTGTTAATCAAGCAAAGTTAAAAGACCTACCATTAACTTCTAATTGAGCCACTGCCAGAGCTTTTCCCATGATGTTTTCCGCCGAACATTGATAAACACCAGAGTCACTTCCTTTTACATTCCGTAAACCCAATCTTCCTGCTGAAACCGCTGACTGGCTTATTTCGGACTGACTGTTCAATTTACTCCACACTACAGCAGGCTCAGGATTACCACTGGCTGAACACTGAAAGGAGGCTGACCCGCCTTCATTGACAGTCAACTTTGTGGGAGAAACAGCAACAGTAGGAGCTGAAATTGATTCCCCAGGTTCTCCTTTAGCTCCCGGCATACCTGCGGATCCCATGTCTCCTTTAGGTCCCACTTCTCCCTGAGGCCCCACAGGTCCCATGATGCCTTGCTTACCACTCTTTCCCGGCGATCCCATGATTCCTTGATCTCCTTTATTTCCGGATTTTCCTTTCTGCCCTCTTCGTCCCCGGGCTCCTTTTTGTCCCCTTGATCCAGGTGGACCGGGAGTACCTGGGGGACCGAACGGACACGTGGCACTCTTTGATTGACAGAGACGCTGTCTCAACTCGGATAAAAGTTTCACTTCTTTATTCATTGTCTCCACAGTGTTTTTCGATTTCGTAGTGTTTCTAATCACTTCGGTATTTCTCCTGTTTCTATCTGGCTTATAGAGCTGAAGTTCTAGAATGATATAAGGAGAGATAACAAGATGCAGTATTTTTAAGGATTGTTGTCATATGAGTCGCTATTCCACCAACTCTCATTGCCTACCTTAGGGTCACCCAAAGATTCATTTCGCCTTAATGGCCTCTGTAATTCGGAGGAAAATCTTAAGTCACCCTTTGAGGAAATCTCAGTCTGCTCAAAATTTCGTAACACTAGAAATCTAATAGCTAGTTTCGTTTTCGGAGGCGCAAATATCTCGTTAAAAATGCGAAACAAGGTCAGCTTCCATTTTCGTAAAGCAAACAACAACTTGTAAATTCTGGAAACTGAATATTCCCTTTCCTAAAACTTTCTGCAAGTTAAATTTTTAGATAAAGTATCCGAAAAAAACACCGTATTAGCTTACACAAATAGGGGTCCCGGGTTAAAACGGGACACAATTCAAAATATCTAGGAACCAAAGAATAGTTGTCATGTATTTGCTTAAATCGGTAGTAGGGTGCGACCGACTACTGCGCGGCTCTAGTGCGGGAAAGGAAAAAGGGAGGAAATGCTGCTGAAGATGAGAGCAGTTCTGTCGGTTGTCACTCTATCCTGATTCCCTTCCACTCATAAACTTTCTTTAACCCTGCATTCTGTCTTCTCTAGGCAGGAGCGATTCCTCAGTGTTTATTAGTTCAAGAGGTTAAAGTTTTTATGTTAGAAATTTTGAAAAAAGATACTTCTAAATTTTGGCAATTTAGAGTATTTTACTGTAAAACATTCGGTTTTCTCTTAATATTTTTCTCTTAAATCAACCGAGAGGCGCGAAGCGTTGAACTCATGGATACTCACGAGCGAAGCAAGTGAACCTCGTGAGCGTCCAGATCGTAGTTTCGTTTGAAGACAACGCGCACTCGAATGACAAACAAACGCAATAAATATGACTATTCTCATTGGTAGATTGATTCTTTCTTATTAATTAACGCAAGGCGAAAGCTTACGTTCGATAGGTTTTTACAGTCTTCGTAACAACACTATATTGACGTATTTCGAATAAGGAACTTTTTTATATTTCACCAAGAAGAATAATTATTGGGCAGCTTTTAGCAAAGTTGTGATTTTTGTTTTTTTTGTTTTTTTTGGACTGATTCTAGAACTTGACCTAATCCCCGTCTGTTTTCTTTGTCACAGCAGACAGAAAGCAAGACATCAACACGCAAATATTTTGTACATTCCTTTGTTTAGGCCTGAATTTTAATTCGTGTTTTCCTTTTGCAGACGATCAAACCACTTTTTGAAAATCACTATTTCTCAGTAAGCTTTCTCAAAATGGCAGTATTGAACCAGTCTTTGCGTAAGCAAGAAATCTTAGTACATTTAGCGCTACACATTTT
The DNA here is from genome assembly GCF_977016875.1 of Pavona decussata. Lineage (NCBI taxonomy): Eukaryota > Metazoa > Cnidaria > Anthozoa > Scleractinia > Agariciidae > Pavona > Pavona decussata. Next base: position 83,088 of record NW_028145712.1, read on the forward strand.
AACTGTTGAATATGATGGGCCCGTGCAAATTCGTAAGGTACCGATCTGGTACCGATCACAAATAAAATCTACTCAGTAATTCTTCATGCAGTTCCTTTGATGGAAGATTGCTCTAACGTACATTTAAGAGTGTTGATGAAATCCCAAAAGGTCATCATTTAAATGAAAGCTGATGAGATGAGCACTTCTGTACTTTCTTCCTATGGTGATGCTAATTTTGCTGTTCAAGCTAGTAAAAGGGTGGTTCTGACATGCAGTTTAACTATTCAAATACAAGCTTTAAATAATCATGAGCGGCAGAGGTAGAGACTTACTGAATGTTTGAGTCCCCAAAAACTGCTTTAAGGTACGGCAAGGACACAGTGAGAACATTCAACTTAACACTGACTAAGAATGCGCCCAGATCCCGCTGCACTGTTTACTGTGCTGTGCTAAACAGTTTTCAGATTTGAATTTGTGGATTGAATCCAAAAGGAAAGCTTTCAATAGAACTAAACCATGACGCTATTTCTTTTACAGAGATTCTCAGTACTGAGCACAAACTTACCAGGGACATTCCTTGTTGTCTTTGCGTGCTTTGGTTCGCTTGTCGGCGGCTTATTCTCTGCGACGGCGTTTTCAAGAGCATTTAATCTCTCCTTCTGTTCGTTCAACTCCAATTCTACTCTCAAAAATCCGGCGCAGTACAACATGATTGACAAAATAGAAATAGCGGAAGCAAATGAAGGCGATTTCTGCTTTTGAGCGGTCATTTTGGACAATTTCAGCAATACTCAGTTCTGGAGGCGAGGGTGTTTGTTGTCTCAAGGGCAAGGCAAATATCACGAGTATGGACAACTTGCCAAGTTTTCTGCTATTTTCATTACTTATCGTGTCTTAATGCTGGGCAAAGTTCAAGCGTGTTTTGGCACAGCTCTGATAAGTATGGTTTTCACGTGTAATCTGTAGAGAAAGTCTGTGAAGGATCAAATCCTATTAATTTCAGCAGTTGCCTGACTGTTGCCAGTAACAAATTTTGCATTTTCAAGAACAGAACTGGCGTAACTTCAGGTGGGACTTTAAGTGGTAACTTCAAGTTTTTTTTCTTTTGTTTTGTTCTACTAGTTAATTGCACGTTATTCGCCAGTAAGCTGCACGTGGCAGTGACCAACTCGAAAGCCTAAGCTCCTTTGGTCACTGCGCACATTTTACTTTTCATATTTATGTAATTTAATGTTGCCTTTATGTTACTTTCGTGATGTATTCTAATTTCCTTTTGTGGAAAACTCTTGAAATAGTGCATAATAAATAAAAAATGGACAGGGGAGCTTTGTTGCGGATGAAGGATTTTAGGAAGTGAGGTGCCCACATAATTCAACCAATTCAGTGTTCAACCTCCTCCTTCATGTACCAATGTTTTTAATAATAATAATAATAATAAGAAGAAGAAGAAGAAGAAGAATAATAATAATAATAATAATAATAATAATGACGACGATGATGATGATGATGATGATGATGATAATGATAATGATAATGATAATGATAATGATAATGATAATGATAATGATAATGATAATGATAATAATAATAATAATAATAATAATAATAATAATAATAATAGTAATAATAATAATAATAATAATAATAATAATAATAATAATAATAATAATAATAATAATGGGAGTCATTTTCATATCCACAAGTTATACTGTTGTTATCTTGGTAACCTTATGTCGGTCGAGAAAGCGACCATCACTTTTTCACCAATGACAAGGCATTTGTTTGATGCCATCATCGTTGTTTCACCGGATAAAGAGTGGCAGTTGCCAGCCACCTTGAGTCGACAGCGTCGATCATCTGATTATCCCAGTTTGAACTCAAGACGCACTCGTCGAAAATTTATTTTAAACAATCGGCAAGATTTCTGCACAGCCCCGTCATAATTATGTATACATTTTGCGACTGAAACCTTATTCATTATTGTCGTTTTTGGAAGAGGGTTAGTATGAGAGTGGTGCGTGTACTGGGCTGTGCGGAACTCTCCTGAAATATACCAGGGTTCCTTTTTCTTGATAATCCTTGTATGATAACTTGTCATGCCGCAAATTGTTTTACGAAACACATTGAACAGGTTGCACAAAGAATTGCCACCGATTGAGAAAAATTGAAAGTTTAAAACATGTTCATCGGGCCAGTAGGTCAGTCAAATCAATTAAATCAAATCAAATCTTCCCTTGTGGACGCAATCTCGTACCCAGAGTCCTCAGGCTTTTTGGTCAGCGGGGCGGCGCCAGGAGAGACTCTGGGATAATGGAAAAAATATAATTTTTTTGATTGGTCGTCTGCATAACAATGGAAGACCGACAGGAAGTCCGTTGGTCATTTGCGGAAGTTAACCAAACCGGAAACCCCCCGAACCAACTTCCCTGTTTTGGAAATGTCAAACTCGGAGCGTTGTAATTTTTATGTGTGTGTCACGGGTTTTTTTTTCTATCGCCTCCATTTACCCCTAGCTTAAAGCACACCAAAAATTAGAAACACTCCAATTCAAAGACGGGTTTTGATTTATGTCATTGTCAGTGCAACAATTTCTAGCCGACGAAACATCAGTCGTTTTAGCGTGGGAAGTTGCACTACTGCCATACGATGGTAAAACACGGCAAAATGCAAGCAGCTACTTACCTTGTTGTGGATGAAAATTTGGAGATGAAGAGATCTGTTGTGGAGAGAAGTCCATCTCAGGTTGCCGTTTCCCCTTCGGTTTTGCCGCAAGGGAAACGCTGAAGACATCTCCACGATGATCAAACGCCGCACACGAGAGCAAAAGTTTCACTTTTTTTCAGTCACGGCCCATCTTGCCAAAGCTAGCTAACCACTCGGAAAAAAAATTCCCTTTTAGAGGCGGAGGTAATGTATTTTATTTTCAGCATTATAATGGTGTGTGGAACATTTTCGCAAATGTTGAGAGATTTTGTTTTGAGTGTAAGCGTTAAAAAGTGTGAAAGGCCGTTGTTTTATAGGTTACCTTAAGATGAAAGTTAAGTCTCAAATGTAATAGCCAGTACATACAGATTTACAGTAGAGGGGCAGTTGAGAGTAAAGACTTGTTGTCTGCTACTTACAACCATCTTCTCTGCAAGAAAGTCAACACATTGTGACAGTGAAGTAGCCACCCAACTTGACCTGTTAAAGAACAGGTGTAGATAATACTGAAGAAAGCTGGTCGTCCAAATGCAGATATACTTTAAAAATATTTACATTTATTTATTTCCCAACGTACAGAGACAAACAAATAAAAGAAAAGTATAAGTGGAGAGGAGGCTAAGAAACCATGGGGCTTATGAATGTTAAGCCTCCTCAATCTTAAAATACAAAAGTTATAATATTGCTTGGAGTGTTTATATAACCAAACATATAATGCACTCTGACTTTAAAATTAAGATGGCAAAAATTTAAAGATAAAGATAGTTTAATTGTACTCTGTTAAAGGCTGTACATCAACATGTAAGTAAAAATGATCTAACTTTTGTAAACTGTTCCTTTTTCCCCTTCATCTGATCACGACAAAAACATGCAAAAACTCATTGAAGAAGGATGAGACAAGGAAACCGTGGGTTCCCTTGCAGACAGATATTCCTGTTGAGATTTCCAAAGCAATTATGCTATTGCAAAGTGTGAAATCATGCCTAAAGTACCAGTTGTTGGAAAAAAATAGATGAGCAGTGCTGTGACCCTCTGTGTTATGTCATAAGGAAGAACACGAAGTCTTCCCTTGAAGGGTTCAATTGGGACACAATTATTATTGAGGAGATACAGGAGGTCTCTGCTCGATTTCATTCTACTGCAAGTGTACCTATTGTACATGAACAAGGGAGCTAAGTACCCCCCGTTTGTGTGACATATAACCAGATGATGTTCGCACAGCCTCGTACAGAAAGTGACCACTTTCATCATATATCCTTGGTATCAAACACTCCACTTGTAATTGGGAGATTAACTAACGTAATTATTTTGGCAACCCTTTCTATCATTTCTTCATGTAATTATTAAAACAAGTTTAACACAAAGGACACTAAAATCAATTACCCACCTTAAAAAAGTTTCCCTTTTTAATATTACTCATTTAAACAACAAAAATATTAAATATTTTCCACAATGATGATAATAATAACAATCATTATTATTATTATTATTATTATTATTATTATTATTATTATTATTATTATTATTATTATTATTATTGTTATTAAGGAGAGGGCGCGGTCCAGCCGCTTGGGGTTGGTGAAGTAATACAGAGGATAATTGGGAAGTGGGTGATGAGAGTAACACAACCCAATGCAAAGCAAGCGGCTCACTGCAGGTGTGCGCAGGCCATAAAAGTGGGAGTGAGGCTGTTATTCATTCATGCAATGCACAATATTTTTGACGCCAATGGAACAGACGCTGTTCTTCTTGTTGACGCCTCTAATGCCCTAAACAGTTCTGCTGCAGATTTTTGGTCAATGCAGCTCATTAGACTTGGCCCAGTCCCACCAAACATTATGCAATATGCTGGATGACCTAGATTGTGGCATGATAGACCATTAGAGTCCAGGAAGGGCTTGAACTAAGAGTCAATAGTTTTTTGATTTTTAGGTCTTTAAGCTAACATTATTGTCAAGGGACAACAAATTCCCACAAGCACTGGGTAATTTACACAGTTCATTACTTTTGACAGGGTGTCCAGCAAAGGTCTCAACAACACTGTGCCAATCATTCAGGATATTGGGGAGTTTGACAATAATAATTATCTGTTGTCAACACGAGAGCAGCAAGATCAGAGAAGAGATTATATTATACTATTCAGCAAAGCGTTGGTTGAGTACTTCCCTTGCCTGAAGTTAATAATAATTAAAAGTGTGATACCAAATCAGATCACCATCCAGTACTGAAAAGAAATGGCAAATCCTTCAGAAATTATCAATTTACCAGTTGTACCCTTTAATCAAAATAAATTAGGTAATGTGTGTCAGTACCTGAGCTATCTGACTCAGCTCTTAGTTAAAGAGTACACTTCACAACCAAATGAAGTTGGGCCCCACCAATTTATGTAAATTAATAATATAAACACAAATTCCCCAATCTATTGACCCCTTCCCTGTGCTTCCTATAGTACACACCCAAAAATATGAGAACTCACACAAGATAGTTTTAATTTTACCCTGATTAAATGTACAAGGAGGAGTACTGAGGAGATTAAATACATGGTATAGAAATTGACTAAGTGAAATATCATAGTCAGGATATCGACAGTCTCTCAACAATCACATTATAACTAATTTACTGATGAGAGGTGATGACCACTCCCTATACAGTTCTCATGTAAATACTCTGTGGTTAGGCAGAAATGTAAACAAACCTCAACACAACTCACTGTCCTTATTTTCATAGCCTGTGCCAGAAAAAACTTTGGTACTATGTAGTATTGGGATTTGAATTGAATAAACCAAACATGCATTGGAATGCATTTAAAACACTGTTAAATAATAATTACTATTTCATTTTATTTCTAGATATATAGTATACCTGGGAGCAACTCTACAGCACTAAAACCATACAAGATGTGAGCACTCTCTATCAGATTCGTCAGAAGTTTAGTCTGAAATGTCAGCCGTCTCCTCTCCCTAACCCACAGGCGGCGCGTCCCCTGTGGGTTAGGGAGAAGAGACGGCTGACATTTCAGACTATCAGAAGCTTGGCAAAAGGAATGTCTATCCAGAAAGAAAAACTTCAAAGCTTCTCATGACATGACATTCAGGACAGATGTATAAAAATGTGCCGATGTTTAAATTGTGCTATCTTGCAATTGAACAGATATAACATTCTAATTATATACACTTTAAGAAAAGCGTGCACACAATTCATTCTATTGCAATTAAAAAAGGGGCAAAAAAAAACTTTACAACAGTAAATATCAAGAGGTGATTTAAATTGTCAAATGATAACTTACACTATGTGTTCATTGAAGCAATAATTTATATTGAGATGATTATAGCCAACTCGGCGCTACGCGCCTCGTTGGCTATCTATCATCTCATATCCAACGCGCGCTCGTGGAATAATTGTTAAATAGGACATAACTTAAACAAATCCCATTTGGACATAAACTGTGGAGGGAAGGGAACGGTAATTTAAACATAAATTCAACACACAGTCAGCTGCACAGTTCTGTGAGAGGAGAAGTGATGGTTCCTTTTTATTTATAAGTATAAAAAGTAATAAAGAAATAATTAAGTTATTTACTTGTCTGTGTGTTGTAGCAATGTCGAATCAAGTCCACCGTTCGCTCGCTCTTACAGGATAAAAAATCCAGTTGCTTTGATCCGCTCTTACGGGAAAAAAATCCAGTTCCTTCGATCGCATGTAAGAATCAACTTTGGCTTTCTCGAACACTTTCAAGGCCCGATAAAACCTTCAGGCCCGAAAACATCAACACGACTGCCATTTTGGGGCATTTGACTTCCGTTTTAATCGTAAGCATGCGCACAAAGACCGGAATCCCACGTTTTCTGGGATAAGAAATTCCATTATCCCAGAGTCTCTCCTGGCGCCGCCCCGCTGACCAAAAAGCCTGAGGACTCTGGGTACGAGATTGTTGTGGACGGGATTAGAAGATTTCAAAAAGATAACTCAAATTATCATGTTTCTGTCGGTATTTAATAAAGTTTAGTTTCCTTTTACAAAGATGCGATTGAATCACGCGCTACCTATACTCACACTGTCATTTGAAGAACACCAACAAAACGTAATAATTGTTACAGTGTAATCATATCAAATTACAGTAAATTATTCATTACAATTTTAAACAAAACATAAGATGAGAAAAATATCATTTTTTCTGCAATATTATTTCATAACTAATATTTACATTCTTAGATAAACACGAAGGAATCCAAGACAGGCATTTTCCCTCTCGTCCTCATGAAAGTTAGGAACGCTGACCCAATGAAATACTCAATCTCTTATCAGTATAATACCAGAAAGACTGCGTCGTGTTACCAAGCAACGTCTCTGATATACATCGCGGGCTCTCCCAACAGCTGTACCATACGTCGTTGCATTCACTGCATTCTGCAGTTATTTCCAATGTCCTCAGCGTATTGATCAGAGATAAATTTTCTTAGATTTTCCACGTCCAGCCGGAGCTGCTGTACACCGTTTATCTTGGCTTGTATCGCATCAACGTTGTCTGAAGATTCGTTACTTTCATTTTCTTCTTCGTTTGTTGATGTAGCTGGAAACGGCAATCACAGGAAAAGCAAGGATATTTATCGACGACACAAGTTCACTGATTTCATGAGGCCGCGCGGCATTTTATGAAAGCCACTAGCTTTCCCGCTAGCTTTTCCCTGTTTTGTTGTTGTTGTTGATTTTAATTTTTTTGGCTATTACGTTTATTCCATTAAATGATTCGGAAACACAAAAGGTTTTTGTTTTGGTTCACTCCTGGGGCACAATTGTTCAAAGGCCAGATAACTTTATCCGCTGGATAAGGCACTATTCAGCGTCTAAAATATACTTCACGATAAACGTTGTCCAAGGTTTTTGTACACTCGCAAACTTAACTGTGGTTAGGGTGTGCATATTCGCTTGTACAAGAGGAAATACTGAAATCTTTGCACAAATCGAAACTGACGGATAGTGACTTATCCACAGGATAAAGTTATCCGGCCTTTGAACAACTGGAGCCTCAGAAGTGATGACATTGAAAGCTACACCCAACACCAAATATATTTGTGTCAGATCGGAGAAAGAAGACAAACAGCTTTATGTTTAGTTTCGATTGAAATCTGTGAATATTAGGGAAATCGCGGAGCTCTGTACGGCACGCAGCGTAAAGTGCCCACAAATTTTACTCAATACATTAGTGGATTGGTGTTAGTGCTTTTGATTTAAAATAGACTTGACCCTAAGTCAGGTCCCACTTTTGTGAAAATAGGCTTTAACTATATTTATGTCACGTTCAATGCATTCTGAAGTTTAGGAGGAGGTATTTTTAAAAAATTGTAACTCAGTCAAAATTTGACAGAAAACAAAAGTTAAACATTTAAATTGTTATTGACAGATGGAACTTCAATGTGTAAAAAATTCAAGCTGTTTGAGCAAGGAATGACGTTTTGGCAGCACCGGCAATGTATAGATAAATTGTAGAGTCCCCATAGGTATATTTGGTAGTTTTGAGGTCACCTTGTAAACCGTCTCGCCAAGAACGAAAAAATCGCATTGAGCTCAGTAATTGTGATATTTGTTTATGGGATATATTGATTGATGTTCATAGAAAAAATCAGCGAAATCGGTGAAAAGCCAAAATTTGCCTTATCCGTTCTAACGCGGACAGCTTCTTAACCTTTGTTGTATCCAAACTTAACTTCTTTTTCCCATGTAGATCATGCTGTTCTTATGCTAACCAGTTTTCATTTCCATAGACTTGAATCAAAACAAGGTCACCCCCAGCCTCGCTTCCGATCCAAGGCCAGGCCACTAAGAACACAACTGTAAACTGCTATTACCAAACCGTAGCCAGTTGCGCTGTAAAGAAACTCAAAACATAACTTTAAAAATAAAAATACAACTGAACTCACATCGGAGACCTAGCAAAACAGACATGTCAGGGTCTTTGCCTTCCTTTCTTTCTCGACAAACTTGAACCACTGCTTTGAGCTCAGACGTGCAGTCTGACAGCTGAAAGAAATGAGTTAGTTATGACTCGCAGAGTGTTTTCAGCTGAGTGTCGGAAGCAATTGAGTTTACTTTGGTTTACACGATACGGCTAATTTAAAAACGCTTGCACAGTTTTCTCAGTCAATAAATATGCACTAGACATTAGCGTTTGTAATTAATAATTTATTACTTGATTTCTGTCAAGCAAGAAATATAATGAAGAGCTCGGTCCTGGAATCATATTCTTACCTCTTTCCACAGTTTTCGCTGTACTTACAATTTCTCTATTGATCTCAGTTTTATATATTTGAAATTGTTAAATCAAAGGCTCCTGTGAGCCAACTCGTGAATGCAGATGACACATAGTAATTGAAATTTAGACGGCTACGGAAACTTCCTCAAAAGCTAAAAGAAATTATATCTTTGCCCGATTATGTAACGAAAAATGACCATTCTTGTACTATTGAAATGATTGTCAAATTATTCTGTACAGATTGAATAAGCCGATTATTCTGATGCGCCGATTAAAAAAAAAATCACGTGTTTTTTTTATTCAAAGTTTATAGGAGCACGCCATGTGCAGCTACGTCATGCAAATTCGTGTCCCCGATAGTCCGGGGCTACTGGATTTCGCGATCGGGCTAGTGGATTCTAACCATCACTTGCCCGATGGGCAAGTGAAGTTTTTTTGGGAATTAAAATTACAAAATTACTGTAGGGCAAGCCGATCTCAAAAAGGGAAATATGTTCAACAAAGTATCGCATTACATTTCATGCCCGACATAAATGCGTGAAATTTTTCCTTTGGAGTTCAGTCCACGCAATCCTCAAGTAAAAATAATGAACTATGACAAGCTCTTGCTAAATAAGAATTATTTATCGACCGCGTCCTTTTGCTTTCCCATAAATTACCAGTTGTAAATTTCGAAAATGAAACATTTTCCCCCTGTGAAACCTCTATGAAAGCTGACAAGATCTTAAAGTGTTCATTTCACCAGAAAATTGCATAATTTTGTTTACGACGTCAATGATGCGTGACATGGCACGTTCCGCTTTCGCGTGAAAACTGACAAATTAAATTATTTTTAATTAAATTATTTCTAAATTAAATTATTTTTAATTCTTAAAAGAAACCGCTTTTGTAGAAAAAAACGAAAAAAACCTATAACTTTGCTCAGATTCAACGAAAAATCTCCATTCTTACACTAAAATGATTGTCAAATTATTCTCTACAGAATGAATGAGAGAATTCTGACGCGTCGTGAAAAAAAATTTTCACCTTTTTTTTTTTCACTAATTGAGTTTACGACCCCGGACTTTCTGAAAAACTGAAAAAAACTTGTAACTTTGCTCAGATCGAACGAAAAATCTCCATTCTTGCACTAAATGATCGTCAAATTATTCTCTACATATTGAATAAGAATTTCCTGATGCGCCGTGAACAATAAATGTTCGCGTGTTTTTCCCACTAATTGAATTTGAAACTCACTCACTGCGCACGCCCGAAAGTTAACGACAAAACCGACCGACTGATCGACCAAGTCAAAAGCCAGCTATCGCTATAACTCGTTCATTGCGCATGCGCGCATTCACGAGTTAAAAAGGAGAATCTTTTCAGTTAGACTACCAGTGATTAGCAATTGGTGTTTCGGAAATGATGCGTTTGACTTCGAAGTTTTTCTAAGTAAACCGATTTCGTGAAAGATGAAGGATTTAATTATATCTTCAGGCAAATGAAATTAGTGTATAGTGTCCTCGTCTTTAACAAATACATATTTTTCAGAAACTGGTTTATTTTGCATTCTTTTTATCTGTCCCTCTGTCTGTTTTGCTGTCTGTATTTTTGTCCGTTTTAATATTCGATCGTCTTGTTTGCTCCGCTTGTATGACTTTTTGTCTGTTTGTTCATGTTTCTGTTTAGTATGTGTATTTTGATGGCGGTGTCTATCCATCCATCAGACCGTTCATTTGTTTGTTCCCGATTTTACTGGATTTTCTTGGTTTATTAGTGTCTCTGCTTCTGTTTCTTGTTTTCCCCTAGGTATGACTGTCGGTCCCACTATTCTGTCTGTTTGTCTGTCTGTTTATCCGTCCGTGTTTGTTTATCTGTCTGTCTGTCTGTCTGTCCGTATCTGATTCTCTGTCTGTCTGTCTATCTGTCTGTTTGTCTGTCTGTGCATGTCTGTCCGTCTCTCTGTTCTGTCTGTTTTTCTGTCTGTCTATCTGTCTGTTTGTCTGTCTGTGCATGTCTGTCCGACTCTCTGTTCTGTCTGTCTGTCTGTCTATCTGTCTGTTTGTCTGTCTGTGCATGTCTGTCCATCTCTCTGTTCTGTCTGTCTCTCTCCGATTCTGACTGTCTTTCTCTTTGTTTGCTTCTGTTCGTATGAAAGTACCGCTACCATCATCTACTGTCTCAGCATTCCAGTTCAACAAAGTGTACTCACCTCCTTTACAGCTTTCTTCATTTCCTCTATAGCGTTCTCCTTGACAGTAAGTTCTTCCCTCAAGGCATTAACCATGTCCTGTGAAACGCAAGCAGACGATAAACAACAACTTTAACGGAAAAAGCAGCAGGAAAAAAAATCGCTGACTTTTCACTGACTACTCACTAACCACAAACCGATTTTCACTGACCACTTAAGACAAATCCTTTGGTATTAAAAACCAGCAATGAAGGGACAGAAATCAATTTTCTTCTCCCCCTAACTCACAGGGGGTTCATATGCAAATAAAGCTAATTTTCATATGAAAAGCTTGGCAGTTAGCCTCGTTTTCATAATCAGGTTAACAGCAACTCGGAAATTGGCTATTGAGCGTACTATTAGTGTTAAGGGCTAGGGTACCTCTTCTTGCGCAAGCCTTTCCTCCAAACTGTTTTGTCCTTTCTGTGTTTGATAGTGAAGAGCTTTCATCTTTTTATGCTTGTTCTCCAACACCTACGATAAATTAAAAACCGACAGGACACTTTCAGCAGCAATTTAACTTGCCAGAGACCCAAACCTCAAATTTTACAAAGTTCCCAAGATGTAGTCGCGTTGACTAGACAGACCAAAGTAGCTACAAAATGCAGTACATTAAGACCTACCAAGACCGATAATTTCTGAATAAACAAAACGATACGCTAAAATTAATGAGAGATGTTTGCCGAATGAGCGGGATGGTAAAGCCAACCTTGTGATAAACTACCACCCCACCCAAAAATGCTCTTGGTTACTTCATGCAGTTGAATTCGTGGGCAAGCAATGGATCATTGGACGCAAATGATGGATCAGAGAATAATAACTCTGCAGTGTATGATTTCCCACTGAGCTTTAGCCCTAGTAAGGAAATTAGAATTGGCGGAAATTTCACGAGGCAACAGAAAAATCTCCAACCTCGGCGAGAATCGAACGCAAGACCTCCGTATTTGATCGTCCGTTGCTCTGCCGACTGAGCTACGAGGGCAGACGGGAGTCGTGGGTGATTTTGGTGGTAAAATTGGCGATATGATTGTGAGGGGTACATATGAATGTTGCGCTGCAAGCACTAAAGACTCAATTGATGAAATAATTCTGCAGTGAACCCATGAATTTTCCACTGAGCGTTAGCCCTAGTAAGGAAATAGAATGAGTGTAAAACAACAACAACAAATCTATAGATGTATTTAAATCTATAGATGTATTTAAAACTAATTTGAGGGCATACTACCTAGATTTGACTTTAAATGTGTACGATCCCGCAGTACCTCAAACGTTCAAAAGTGTCTGCATAAAATGTCATCAAAGCAGATCATTAGCTGTATTATTAGTTAAAATGTGTTGTTAATTAGTTGTCAATACTTAATTATTATGATGTGATTTCATTTATACAAGGAGTCTCGTTATTGGGACATATCGTTCTGTAAGTTCTCTCCTGTCAGGGGTTTCTTCATTTTGTTTTTTTCTCCTCTGGCGAAGTTTATAAATAAATAAAATAAATAAAACCAAGGGAAATAAAAACACCAATGGACTGTCCGCCTACCCCAACAACCACTTCCTTCAAAGTGTAAGAAAACTTACCTTCTTTGTCCTGTCACGTTCACCCTGCAATCGCTCATTCTCCATCTTAAGGTCTTCAAAGTTTATGAGCGATACCGGGCCCTCATTGCTGATTTTATCAAGGGAAACCTGAAGTCTGTAATCAGTAAAGTCCAATTGACGCTTGCCGTACTGGACAGCATGTCATGGATATGTCTACCATATTAGACTGCGAGCAGTCTCTCTCGCTATTCTGATATTCGAGGGGCGAGCTGTGAGCCACGCGCTGTTCAACTCCGTTATGTGCAAAACGTGTACAAATGTGTCATGTGCAATATTCGTACAGTTGGCTATTCGTACTGTAAAAATCCTATCTGGGGGGTATTTGTACAGTGAAAAACAGTTTTCTGAAATGGGCACATGCTGATCTTGTTCCAGTTTTTCTTTATTGTTTTCTTTGCTACTGATCAGCAATGAGCACAAACTTACCAGGGAAAATGTTTATTTTTTTATGTGCTTTGGCTCCCTTGTTGGCGGCTTATTCCCTGCGACGGCGTTTTCAAGAGCATTTAATCTCTCCTTGTGTTCGTTCAACTCCAATTCTACTCTCAAAAATCCGGCACAGTACAACACGATTGACAAAACAGAAATAAAAGTTGCAAAGGAAGGCAAACTCTCCTTCTGAGCGGTCATTTTGGACGATTTTAGCAATACTCAATCTCAGGGCAAAGTTTGTTGAATACCGCTTCAGCTCGTTATCTGATAGTATGATCACGAGTGTCGATATATAACCTGCAAAGTTTTTAGCTATTTAAGTTACTAATCTTGTTATCACAGGATGCAAAGTTAAAACATATTTTAGCACAGCTTTGAATGATATCGTGCCTGATTCACCAGAATACATTAAAAAGCGAATGGAGGCGCAGAGGATAATATTACCCGCAGTATTAACTCTGCACTGACTGTTGAAGGTGCTAACATGTCATGATCAGGGACGCCGGAGCAGGGAAAGGCTGCTTAGATTCTTGCGCGGATCAAAGTAAGAACAAGGTTTCGAACAAACGACCAAGGAGCACCAAAGTATCTAGGATTCGGGGGACCATGCCCTCCTCTGGGGAAATTTTGAAAAAAGCCATTTCCAACTTTCTTAAGGAGCAGTTTTAAGGTCTTTCTTCAACTTCGAATTTTTCCAAAAAAAAAAAAAACAGAACTTGAAAGAGAATATATGAAAGTTCATACATTTGAACTGCGGAAAAAATGAATACCGTAGAATTCCGAAAGTAACGTTCATTAGTTATCTTCCTAATGAACTCCGAAAGTAACGCCCCCACCCCCAATCCATTGAGCTCCGAAAGTAAGTAAACGGGCCCACCCGGCGGCGGCTACTTTCAGGTGGGCCGTCACTTTCGGAATTCTATGGTAAGTGAATTATCATCGCAGCATGATATAGGCAACTGAAGACTGACCTTTTTTTTCTTTTTTGCAGGCTTTCTTTTTGCAACTAAGTTGCGTATGTAACTGCTGCGAATTTTTTTCAGGCTTTCTTTTCCGCGAAACTGCTTATATTTAAAATTGCGTATATAACTGCCATGATCATTCACTTATTCATTCTTTCTTCTAATTCCGCAGTTCAAATGTATGAATTTTCATATATTGTCTTTCATCTCATCGCCACTACGGGTACATTACGAATTCACAATGTGACCAGCTCCCAGTTGGCTTGATAGCTCAATTGGTAGAGCACTTCACTGGTATCACAGAGGTCATGTGTTCGAATCCCGTTCAAGCCCGAATACTTTTCAGGCTTTCTTTGCTTATGTTGCGTACATAACTGCGATGATCATTCACTTATTCAAAAACAGAACTGATTCCCTAAAAGCTCCCGAAGCTGATTTGAGTCAGTAAAGTTATGGGAGACGATTTCGTTCTTTTTTCTTTTCTTAAGAATCATGAAGACTAAAAGAAGCTGTTAAACTGAAAACTAACACCAGAAGAAGTTATGTTTCGAAGCCAGGAAAGCCCTTAGTATAATTAGTACAAAAATTAAATCATTAGTATGCCATTTCATGGAACGTTTTCTTTACGAGCAATACCTGTGTTTCATGGCATCTATTCAAAAGCAATGAAACACAGGTATTCCACAGAAAACGCCGAGTGTCAAAGTGGACAAGTTGCCAACTTAGTTGTCTCTCGTCTAGTACTTGGAGACGTGGGTTACATTCCCACTTGGGACAATTTGTTTTTCTATTCATTTAAGGTGTGTTAAAAGTGTTACAGTTCAAATGTTTATTTATTTATTTATTTACTTATTTAGCCTAAATTTTGCGTTCACATATTTTCTAATATACTATGATCATGAATGATGAAAATTTGGTTCCGTAAGGAGTTGTCCTTCCTTTAATCTTTGCAATACAGGAATATTATCCGCTGTCTCCAATAGTCAGAAATTTCTGACTGAGAATCGATGGTTAGGGTTGGATCTACTTTAGACTTTGATCTCCGTATTTTTCTACGATATATATACATACCTGAAAGGTTCGATTTATAATATTCATGGTCAAGCTAGGGCCTTCAAAAGAACGTCGAACACTTTTGCGCTGAACGTTCACTGTTTTCTTAAAAACATATATATTGCAATATACTATATAAAGCGGGTATATCAGTATAACTGTAAATGGTTTGAATCCAGGAGTCATGTCATAAGTACGTAAATTATGATCATCCGGGTGAGTGTAGTCCTGAAAAGGACTGTTTCTGGTGACTTTGACTGACGTTTCGACAACCTGAGCGGAAGTCATCTTCAGAGTCAAGTGAATTGTGGAACGTCAGTAGGTGGTATATACTCGTGTCTCTGGTTGTTAACCCAATTGGTCAAGAAAATCGTTCCACAATTCATTTGACTCTGAAGATGACTTCCGCTCAGCTTGTCAAAACGTGACAAAGACACCTTTTATTTGGGTTAATTGGAGAATGTATACTCAGTTTTTACCTGTATTATTTTGTCCGTATTTATAATGTTCTTAGCTGTGATGTTCTTAAATATTATTTAATCTGAGCCTCAACCTTCTTATAAAAAAAGAGTCTACTATGTTGTGTTCATACTCTCCTGTTTCAACCAAATGAGGAACGTTTAATCCGTAACTTAAATTATTTTCAGGATGATGGCCTCAGTTTCATTTCAGTGAATTTGAGTGAAAAAGAACATCTGAACTGTGCCCACCGTGCTCCTCGGTTATCATTCTTGTTTCCCAGATATTTTCCGTTAAGATTGGAGTTGTGGCAACTGTTGTACCACCAAGCGCCAGTGTATCGCAGAGCACTTTTAAACTGCTGATTCTATCATTATCTCTGTCTTTTGTGCTAAACGCCATGTTATTATGTCCAGCTATGAACGAATCTCCTGCTGTCCCTGAATATGAACTCACTTCAAGTCGATACTGCGCCTGCTCATCAGCAATGCTGAACCTGCCATATTTGGCATACACTCTAATTCCGTTCCAGTCCTCCAGCTCCACTCGCAGAGAGCTGGGTCTAGAGGTCGTCAGCCTGTGGATCTTGTCGTTTCCTAACCAGAACTCAGCCGTCAGCTAACCAAATCCTGATTTGTAATCGTTCCAGCCCCGATAGAAGTCCACCGATCCATCTTGTCTTCTTTGAAACACTGTCCATCCTCCGCGCATGTCACAGTACACGGTGAAGGATCCTTTTCCGTCTGGGTTCACAGAGTACACTCCACTCTGTGTATGGCCTGATTTTAATAGATCAGAGCAATCTGATGAAACAAAATTAAGACGCTTGAGTAAATGCCAATATTCAGTTTCTAAAGTTGGAACATTCGGAGATATTATAAAGCTTTGGATTAAAAAACGTTAACGGATAACAATAGCCATTAAACTATCTCTCTGCAGCAGATGAATCTGGACCCTTTAACTTGAGCGAGCTTTTTGTGAGCGTCCACTGGGTTAAGTTTTCTTTGAAGTTTTATTTTTTCGGCATCAAAATAACAACAACAACAACAAAATTGCCATGGAATCACACCAAAAAATTGCCAGTAGTGGAAATTGAAATTTAAGGCAGCAGTTTTAAACAGAGCACATATGTAGCAACACTCACTGACTTTTCTTTTTGGGTCTATTTTTCGTCTGTTTGTTTCTGTCATTTTTTTTTTTATCCTGTTCTCGTTTGTTTTTGCTGTTGTCGTCGTTATCATTATTGTTGTTGTTGTGGTTTGTTTTAGCTTTTTTTTTTTTTGTTTTTTCCAACAAATTCAAGCGTTGTTTCTGTTGCATCAAAATTGCAAGCTCGCTGTGACTCCTCACACCGAAAGCTGCGGGCGTATTATTTTAAATGTGATTTTTGAAGCAAAGTTTGATTTCAAATCTTTTGTGTTGTTAGCCATTGACGGTCGTCGCTACGAGTATACATCGATTTGTTCCCGAATGTGATTTCGATTTTGTTAAAATTGTGAGTGCTAGCGATGAGAAGATAAAGATCGGCCAGGTCTCGTTTGGGGTTCCTTAAGGACAAATCTTTGTGATAAGATCTCTTGCGCTTAGGGGGGCTGGGAGAGGTTATGATTTCTATCTAAACTCATTGGTAGCTTATGCAGGGGATTCAAAATCACGGCAAAAGTTTCTGTCAAGTTAGCAAAATCATCTGTGAAAAGATCCCCTTATGTGGGCGTATTTGTTCTCAAAGTCACCGAATGAGATGCCTACTTTTTAAGTCTCATGGTGAGATTCCAAAATCCCTTATATATGGAGACAAAGGAAAACCTATATAGCAATGTTCGACAGATTTTCGATATTTCCAAAGGAGAAATATCGGCGTAACATTGAGTCAAGTTAAGAGTTGAGATGATATTTTCACGTAATTATCTCCAGTAAGTCAAAAGTCTTAGGGAGTTGTATTCCAGTCAACTTGCGCTCTCTACGTAAATATACCCAAAAAGTCTGATAATAGAACAGTCCATGCAATTTTATAGCGAATAAGCATTACTTAACAATGAAGATGACTATCCCTCTAAAAAAACGATTATTGCTAAAATCAAACCGCGCGAATTGCATTATACAGTGATCCAGTTTTTAATAATTTCCTATTGTACTGTATAATTATATTGTACGTATTGTATAATTTTCTTTTGCTATATTTGTATTGATTTCTAATTTTCTTTTCCTTTTTCTTCTTTTGAAAGTCTTGGTGTATTTTGCTTTCACCCGACTTCAGTCGCTACTTTCGGGTGGGAACTGTACTGTACTTCAACTTCTTGTTAGTGTTATAATAAATGATTAATTGATTGTAAATGACGAAGCGTTTTCGTGATAACGTGAAATTTATCATCACATAAGGAAATTTATGTATAACGTTCGGCACATCACCATGAAAGGTACGGCGTATGAATCAAATTAGCCCTAGTGTCATATTACGCTGCAAACACTCGCTACCTTGAGATTGTCCGCGCCTAATTCACATCCGCTAAAAAAAGCGTAAAAGCGTACGCGACAATGCCGAAAGGTAGTCTAGGAAATATCCAATAAATTTCAATAAAAGCGCAGAATCCATAATGCCTAGAGCGCACAATCAAGACTTTTGAGATGGCGGGCAATATGGATTCTGCGCGTTTATTGAAATTTATTAGGTATTTCCCAGATTACTTTTCGGCATTGTCGCGCTCGCGTTTACGCTTTTTTTTTTTTTTTTTTTGGACAAACTTTGTCAAAACAACTGTATACATAGCAGCCGTTTCTATCTCCATTAGTTAACAATAGGGTCGATATTTTCAATCTTAAGGGCGGTGCCACCTTTGATACTATGCATAGTGTTGCATATTTCAGGAGGGCCGAGAAACTCTGACAATTCAAAAGTATTTTTGCGCGGTATATGACTATGCACGTAAATTAAAGAAGATCTCAGCAAGGGCTGCTGAAATCCAAAAAGGAAATTGGCCGTAACTTCGCATTGTGTTTTAGAGATAATTGAATGCGCTTCAATTTTGAAAACAAAATGCCAAATATCGTCATGTGTTTTAAATTATTGTTGCTTTTAAACTCAGTTCTGAAAATTCGTGGCTACGTCTAAATTTCTTTATGGACATCAGCACTACCTTTGTATAATGTGACACCGTCATTAATAACTGACCCTTAGCATATTGAACCTCAACGTCGGTCGCAGTTTCCACAGCTAACACTCCAGCACTTCTTACGACACAAATGTAATTCCCTGCATCCTCGTTTCTAATGTATCTTATAACTAAAGCGCCATTAATCTGCTGGTGGCTCCGTCCAACTGGCAGTTGTGCTCCTTGTCGTTTCCAGCTGATGACGGGCTGTGGATCACCAGTAGCGCTGCAGTTCAATGTCAAAGAGCCACTAAAAAACGCAACAATTTTAGCGGGTGGCTTAATAGTGAGGCGAGGAAGGGAGACTACTACTAAAAGGGTTTTCTGTACAGCGCTTCCTAACAGGTTAGTAGCGGTGCAGATATAATCGGCAGAATCAACTTTACGGACGTCAAAAAGTTGCATAACGCTGTTGTTACTCTGCACCCTCGCCTGAGGCAGCTGTCCAAACAGTTTTCTCCATGTCACAACTGGTGTAGGATGGCCAGTAACGTGGCAGGTTGGAAGAGTGCCGTTGCTTCCTTCAATGACGTACAGAGGTCTCGGATGAATTGAAACAAAAGGATGAACTGCAACAAAGTAGAGATATTCCATAATTTGCACACGTCATTTAAATCATCGATGTGGAATGTTGGTAAAAGGGCAATGGCGGATTGGAATTTGCGGGTATCGTCCAAGAATAAAAACATATGAAAAAATATCTCGGGAAAAGGCATCAAATTAGCGACAGATCTAGAACAGGTTCATGATCGGCTTTATTTGAGAATGTTATTGTGTTTCTATTATACAAATATTTTAGTCGCCTTAGATGTTGAACAATTTCTGGTGAGGCTTACTAGGCTTAGTTCCCAAGTACCATACGGCCATAAAAAAATAGAAAATGTCTCCAAATGTGCAACGAAACAGTCTGGCTGTAGGCTGAATTAAGTTTGATGGCTTGCAAATGCTAAACCTAATATTGCACCACGAGCTCTTTAATCTGATATGCACGTGGTGTAAAAAAAAAAGAAGCATATTGTTTGTCAGTTGTTTACGATGTCGTATTTGCTACACATCTGAATGTGAAATTAGCCCGTTTATGACCTTTTTTAAAAGGATGATGATCTATTAAAATAGTTAAGAATTTATTAAAATATGATTTATTAAAATATGATTTTATTAAAATATGATTTATTAAAATAGTTAAGAATTGGTTAATGCTAAGCGTGCGTATATCGAGTTATGGATGCACGCGTGAAGTTTGGAGAGCACGAGAGAAGCGTGCCTCGAGCAACGCTAGCTTCTTGAGTGCTCTCCAAACTTCCCAAGTGCATCCATAACTCGATATACGCACAGATAAAAGCATGAACCAATTCTTTTATAACATAGTGAAAATAAAGTAAATGATTCCTGGAAAACAGGTTTTGTTAAAGACTAATTACAAAATTCTCTGTAAAAAAAAAGGCGAAAATGGTTTCTCATATTGGTTTAATCTTAACGTTTCATTAAGCTTCACGGCTCCTATAAAAAAAAACATTTTTATGGTGTTGTCTCTCGGCAAAAGTTTTTTTTAAATAACACAGCGCGCGCATGCTTCCCCCATCTGACTTGCACACGTCATCGGATGAACGCACGGCCGTGCGTATGTTGAGAAATGTACCATGATGACGCCAATAGGAATTAGATTAGGATGCACGCGCGCTATGTTATAATGGGAACTACTTTTTAAGACTAGAATACAATTATTGATGGACCCGGCAATTTCCCGAACTATAACAACGAGTGAGTTTCAGGTTGTACAGTTGTTTTGACTGAGAGCGTTCTTGTCTTAGCTGTTCCGCTTTATGTTTTAACACCAATTTGCAGGTGGAAATTTTAAAAGAGTTTCTTAGTGTTAAGGCGGGGGTAAACCTGAAAGCCGTTTCCATGCCGCTTAAAATCGGTTCAATGGAAATATCTCGTTCACATTTCAAGCAATCCAAAATCTCTCTGCTTATCCCGTAAATCTATGTTGTTGGGTGTTTTGTGAATTTTTAGGTGAATTTTGGGTATATTTGGGAAGAGATAGTTTTTCTAGTAGGATTGGTAAAATTAAGAGAAATAAGAAATATTGAAGATTTAGTGAAGTTTTAATATAGAATTGGTAGTTAATAATTAATAGACGGATACCAAGTTAGTCCACTAAAAACCTGGGGTGCTCTTGCGTGGGTATCAACTGTCTGCTGGTGTTTTAAAAATCATTTTCTTTCTTTTTTCTCTTCTTCAAACCTCTTAAAATTCCATTCAAATTCACATTTACCCCCACCTTAATCAAACAAAGTTAAAACACTTACCATTAATTTCTAATTGAGCTACAGCCAAAGCTTTTCCCAGGATGTTTTCCGCTGAACATTGATAAACACCAGAGTCACTTCCTTTTACGTTCCGTAAACGCAATCTTCCTGCTGAAACCGCTGACTTACTTACTTCAGACTGACTGTTCAATTTGCTCCACATCACAGCAGGCTCAGGATTACCACTGGCTGAACACTGAAACGAGGCTGATCCGCCTTCGTTGACAGTCAACTTTGTAGGAGAAACAGCAACAGTAGGAGCTGAAATCGATTCACCAGGTTCTCCTTTAGCTCCTGGCATACCTGCGGATCCAATGTCTCCTTTAGGTCCAACTTCTCCCTGAGGCCCCACAGGTCCCATGATGCCTTGCTTACCACTCTTCCCTGGCGATCCCATAATTCCTTGATCTCCTTTATTTCCGGATTTTCCTTTGTGCCCTCTTCTTCCTCGGTCTCCTTTCTGTCCTCTTGGTCCAGGTGGACCGGGAGGGCCTGGGGGACCAGACGGGCACGTGGCACTCTTTGATTGACAGAGACGCTGTCTCAATTCTGATAGAAGTTTGACTTCTTTATTCATCGTCTCCGCAGTGTTTTTAGATTCCGTGGTGTTTTTAATCACGTTGGCATGTCGCCTGTTTCTACGTGGTTTATAGAGCTGAAGTTCTAGGAAGATAAAGGAAAGATAACAAGATGTAGTATTTTTAAGGACTGTTGTCATATGAGTCGATATTCTTCTTACTCTTATTGCCAACAGAACACCTAACGAGAACAACAAAATACTTGTGTTCCCAGGTCGTTTTGTGGCCTTTCAAAGCCGGTTTGTTTTGTGAACGCCGACTAATGCAGTTTATTGTTAGTTGAAGTATTTAAACTGGGATTAATGAGCCCTGTAGTTATTGTCTACGCCAGTGTCTGTCCGGCATGGCTGTGCTTGTCACCATTGAAAGCATTCGAAGCAATAGTCATAAGTCAATAGTTGTATAGGCCTCATTGATTTTGCACCTATGCTTTGTTGTGACTTTGGCATGTCACTTAAACTTATTCACTTCGAACCTGCATCTGTTAGTTTCTATTCTTCAAGCAACCCGGTTTTCTCCATAAAGTCTAGTTTACACGTATGACGCAAGCATAAGCATAAGCACAAGCAGAGGGATAAGAAACCTCCGCGTAAACCGGTGCGACGTAGGCATAAGTGCCTTGTGCTTGCGCTTGTGCTTATGCTTGCGTCATCCCGGTTTACACCTACGACACAACGACGTCAACGACGCAAGCATAAGCACAAGCGCAAGAGAATGGAACGATTTCCATTCTCTTGTGCTTGTGCCTGCGTCGTTACATTGTACGTGCAAAGCGGGACGACGCAAGCATAAGCACAAGTGAAAGGAAAGGAAACTGAAAAACAGTGACAAGTCAGTCAGCGTACATTCTAGTCCGTCATGTTAGAATCAAATCTCGCGCCAAAAGGCAGTCCAGCCGCGTGATTCTGCTACATTTTCATGCTTCTGCGCTTGCGTATGTCACCTTATGCTTATGCTTATCGCACTTGTAAACATCCTTGTGTCTATGCTTGTGCTTATGCTTACGCTTGCGTCGTACGTGTAAACCAAGCTTAGTAGCTTGGCTTATAGTCTTCTATGGCAAAAAGTTAATGATTAAGGGTGGTAGTAAATGGAAGAGTCTCATTAACGTTCGTCTTGCCTGGCGTCACTTCGCATTTTTGAACTAGATATTTTCCCCTTCGAACAGGAAAGGGATTGCATTCCGGAAGCTCTCACAGTAAGCGACCACCTCGGGAATTGGAAAAAGTGGTCGTAACTACAGCTGGTCGCTTACAAGAAGGCGCCCTCGTAAGCGACCAGAAGCTGAAACAATAGAAACTGGTCACTTTTACCAGGGCCCAGTTGTTCAAAATCCGATTAAACTAATCCTGTATTAACGGGAACTTTGATTCAAGTTTAATGACTAATCATTAAAGATTCTTCCAAAGGATTTTGTTCCTCAGTTTTAACTTATACTTGTCTTTAACACTAGCATAAAATTACCTTTCAAAAACCACTTTTAATTAGCGAGATGAAAACCTCAGTTAACTTCTAATCGTGGATTAGCATTAATTGGCTTTCAAACAACCAGGCCCTGAGAGCTCTAAGACTGATAAAGTTTTCTTCCTCGGTCTCAGGGTAACACTCTTGCTCCAGCCGTAAATCGTCTATTATTTTAGATTCGAGATCTTTATCTACAAACGTTATTAGGCAGTGCTATATTACTGTAAATGTGGTTACAAAGTGTGTACTGTTGTTACTGAGAAGGTTAAGGTTAAGGCTTTCCTAACAGATATCCACTGTTATGAACCGTCGAGTGCTCCTGTCTGCCACCCTTAAAGGTCTTTAAGGACCTTGATATCTTTCTCATGTTCATTTAGCCAAAAGAGAAGGACTGAAGAGGATTGCGAAATACAGTTTACCGTGGAACTTGTCATTAGAAACTTTTATGAAAAGAGAATAGCGGAACTAGATTTAGTAGTAAAGAGCTTGATTAAGAGGCCAGATTATGAGGCCAGTTCTATCGTTGTCACTCTACCCTGCTTCCTTTCAACTCACTCTAGACAGGAGCGCTATGTGTATTTTAGAAATTTTGAATAACCACCCTACGAGCCTTTGGAAATTAAGAGTATTTTACCCTGCAAAACAGACCTCTTGTTTCTTCTTAATTTTCTCTTTTAAATCACTGATCCAAAGGCGCCAAGCGTGAAAGGCGAGAAGTCGCATATAACCTAAGGGACTCTGAAAATAAACTCAATGTTCCATTACCGCGCACAAACTATTACAAAAACAGCTTCAGCTATAGTGGCGCCATTCTCTGGAACAGTCTTCCTTGTAACTTAAGGGAAGCAGAGTCCCTTGGGCAATTTAAACGATTACTCAAAGAACTGTAAGGCACGGCATTCGTGGAAAGCAGCTTTTTTTAATATTTTTATTATATTAATATTAGTATTAGGCATTTTTAAAGCTGACGAATTTTGTACCGTGGATAAATAAAGATTATAGTATCGTATCGTATCGAACTCGTGGATCCTCGCGCGCGAGCTAAGTCGCAAGCATCGCTAACACTTCGCAGTTTATACACTTTTGCCCCAGACCTTTCAATTAAAGACCACACATTCCTAAGCAGACAAACGAAACTGAATACGACTGTCTTATAGTCTAATTTTATAACCAGTTACTGAACCCTATTCTCAGACAACGAGGTGTACTAAATAGAAACATTTTTCTCAATAGTAAACTCGGTCAACAACCAACATCGACTAAAAAACAAAAGGAACTTAATGAGTTATGATGGGTTATTTCGTTTGTCCTAATCATCTTCATATTGTGGTAGATTACTAAGAGAAAGTTCCACCACTTGACCTGATCACCTTCATTGGTTTTCTTTACCACACGGCAGACAGGATGTAGGGAGAAACACAACATGCTACTTTCCACACATTCCTTTGCTGATCTTTACTGTTCTGTATTTTACCACGGCGGGTCGGCAATCATGATTTGAAAATTACGATTCACTCTTGTGTATAAATCTTTAACGTTTGACTCCAGGTGATCCAATTCTTTTGTGTATGCGACAACCAAATAGCTTCTCACAGAGGAAGGGGGAGGGAGGAGGGGGAGGGCATGGTACTCCAAAGAAGTTTGGTTGAGGTAGTGCCGCTCGACTCTTCAAACCCTCATCCCATTAGAGAGAAACATGTTATTTTCAAAAACCCATTTTCCAAACGCAGCCTTTAAAATCGATATCTGTTTTCAGAACCGTCAAAATGTAGCCATTTGCAGATCAAAAAGATGTCAGAATCCTACCCTGTAGGACTATAAATACCTACATATCTTATATAATAGAGTATTCACCATAATTCATTCCACCCCACCCCCTTCCCGCCCACGAGGCAGCCATTGAACTGTTCTTTTCTATGCCGGATGTTGTTTATTAGTTGTGCTGCTCTAGGTTAATCTAAATTTTACGCCTGTCGAATAAACTTGAAACAGTGACCATTCCACAGACAAAAAAAAAGGCTTTGATCTTATGCGGAGCTGCTCTTCTTTGTCGCTCTGTAGTATAAGGAGAGCGTTCCTGAACGTATGAGTCCACAGACGATGCTCTGGGTAAAGTGGCACCATTCAAGAAAAAGCATTTTGTGGACCAAGGACCATAATCTTAAATAATGACCCCATTACCTGGGGTGGGGAAGGGGGGAAGGGAGGGAGCTCTCATTTTGGAACGTTGCCTAAAAGGTACCACAGTCTCGTTTTGTCAAGCTCCAATCTATTTTCCACTCTAAAAGATGCCAAATCAGTTGCCTAACGAATATTTCCAGACATATTTTTCAGCCCAGCACCCTAAAAGGCTAAAAGAATAACGCCAAAAGTCCAAAGTTGGGCATTTTATTACCCTAAGGTAAACCATATCCACACATATCCCCCCCCCCCCCCCCCCCTTCCTCAACATCCAAAATAAAAAGGGTGCGACGATTATCCCCTTAATTCTCGGATCAAAGTCCCCTTGGCAGTTTAAGTCATGCATGTAGTACAAAATAGTTTTGACGGTTGAATTTGTGGATGGAATCCAAAAGGTAAGCTGTCGGAACGGATACAATACTACAAAGCTACTTGATCTCAATCAATAACTTAAAGTATTAAGCACAAACTTACCAGGTACATTCTTTGTTACCTTTGCGATGTTTTGTTCGCTTGTTTGAACGACGTTTTCAAGAGCATTCAGTCTCTCCTTGTGCTCGTTTAACTCTAATTCAACCCTTAAAAATCCGGCGCAGTACAACATGATTGACAAAACAGAAACAACAGAAGCGAATGAAGGCAAACTCTTCTTCTGAGCGGTCATTTTGGGCGATTTCAGCATTACGCAGTTTTAGGAGGCAAGGTTTGTTGATCAATGTTCGTTATTTGATACAGACATCAAGAGTGAGCCGGGTAACTTGCCAAGTTTTAGTTCCCTTATTACGATATGAGGCAAAGTTCAAACATGTTTTAGATAAGCTCTGATATCTGTGATATCATGTGGTTTTGCAATTTATAAAGTAATCTCTGTCTATAAATATGTTGAAAGCGTACGAAAGGTCAAATGGTCTAATAACAGTGGTAGTTGTAATTTGACAACTACAGTATCGGCGAAGCTGAATAAACACATAAACAGCTTACTTAGTTAAAAGTTTCAGAGATGGCGCAGCCTGCGAAGAGACGTCCCCTGTTTTCTTCTTGCCTCTCAAAGGAAATATTAGTTAGCCTGGTAAATGACAACATTTTCATAGCGCGAAAGCAGTTTTGAAGCTTTAGCGGTGGCGAGAAAATATCGTCGTCTGCCTGCCAGAATTTGAAAACTATAATTTTTCTAATGCCGCCTTCTTTTATTCCGATTCACAATGCTATAGTTTTCCTGCAGGCGGGATTTCAAATCACCTTTTCCCTATTTTCTTTGCGGTTCCAATGCTCGTTCGCCCATATTCTCGCCAGCTACGCATGCCAAGAAGACGTCTGCGCGCGCATGCTAGGACGGCGGGACGTACATTCTGATGAGAAGAGTGGGTTCTAAGGCGATCAATAATTGCATCTTTGCCTCTTACCATTTGTCCGGTTGTTGTGATTGTTGCTGTTGGCCTGAATCACTAACCCAGAAACATTTTAGCTCGATCAAGAGGGTTTAAAAATGGTGGACATAAGCCAGTTACATCGGTTTAACCCAATTTTGACGACGTTGGAATCGACATACGTATCTCCACAAATCTTTTAAAGCCATATGGGTTTGTAAACATATTGGCCTTGTAGGATTATGGACATATGGGATAGTATTGGCATGCTTGGGGGGACAGAAAGAATTCAGTAGGATGTTACAACGTTCTTTCTTACTTTATTTGGTTGTTTCTTTGTTTCTTTGTTGCTTTTTTGTTTATCGAGATGCCAGTAACAGGCTTTGAATTTGTATTTTGAAGCAAGATAGAACTCTCCGAAATAAGGGGTCGAAGATTGTATATCAGTTATGATCTGCATGAATAGAGATAGCAAAGAGGCTTTGACTTAAGCCAGATTCTACATTTTACGCACATTCATACGTGTACAAGTAAACTTCCTACTGGTAATCATACTTGCGGGTACAAGTCTTCTTGCTCCTGTCTGAATGAAACAAGTCTGGCAATTTTTTTTCCCGCATTTTAACTCAGAATGTGGAAATACCGTGTGGTTTGGAAGATTGGCTGGTGGCTGAAAAGGAACCTGGGTGTAATCATCGTACTCTTTTAAGCACTCCTGTGGTCTCTACTAAGGTTAATAACGAACACTTCTCTAACTGAAAACTTTACAGGGATTAACACTTGCGAGGGATTCTGGACAATATATCATGACAAACTGACAAAACCATCATGGTTACATCTGCTTGGAGCCATAAAGTGTTCATTAACATTGTTCTATAGGTTTCTAAAGACACTCTAGTGCTCCTGTCAGCTTAAGCAACGACGACGGCGACGGCAACGACAACTCCGCAAAACAATATATTTATGAGCAAAAACAATCGCTCTGTACTTCTGTTTTACATTTTGGTACATTTCTCTGCCGTCCTCTGCAAACCAACAACGTGAAATGACCATATTTAAGGTTTTTTGGAGAACGCGAACGCACGGCGGTGAATTTTTCATTTTCTTTCTTAGCTTGTACACCACTCCTACCAATTTGATTCCTGGATAGTTCGCCATTTTTGTAAAAATTGGGCGAGTTGAAATAATCGCGAAGCACCACAACTGATATGGAGATATATTTTCGCGTAACGTTTTCGTTGCCGTTGCCGTTAAGCTCCCTAGTAAGACAAGTCAATTCAAACTTAAGACCATTAAACTTTGTGGGGACGCGGAAAATAGTTCTAAATAAAGGACCACCTTAAGTGCGAACATTTTATGCATACATAATTTTACTGAATATTGACAAAACCAGCACGATTAGACCTGTATGTCAGGAGCATGGAGTGTCCGTCATTACTGTGCATGTTCTAGATTTTTAACCTCCTCAATACAATAGCAAGGTACAGTACCAGCGGCGCTAACATAAAATAAGACAATTCAAATTGAAAAGCATTAAAATATTTTATTGAAGAAAGTTTTACCTTCAATTTAAAGTTTAGATAATTCTCACGCGGCAAAATCACGTTCTTTCAACACCAAGATCCTTACTGACGTTTCAATCAAATGCATAATGCTGAAAGAGCTCTTGGAATCAGGGTTCTGCCCTTAATTTTCTTTTTGTGGTACAAGTGCGTTGAAACTACAAAATTTTCATTCCATTATTTCGTATAAGTACGAGTTTCTTGGAAATTTTATTATGAAAGTCTTTAGAGACTGAATTAGTTGCATAAACTTGCTGCAAGAGAGGATGTTGCTTGCTGTAACTCAAGTTCAAACAAACTTATCCAGTTTGTTTTATACAGCTTTACTGCTTTATACGGTTTAACCGATTTTCAAATCAATAAACTTTAAATTTTAGTTAATCAACATCTTTCACATAATTCTTCGGTGGCTCTTAATACTTTCGGCACAATTGAGAAACACACGCGCTTATAACGCAGTCACCAGTTGTTAGTTGAAGCCTCCTAATAAATCATTGCTATCACCCAGCCCTAAGTATTATTCTGATTCTCATTACTAAGGCGCTTTTACCACTCTAACCTGGTCAATATGTCAATAAATTTATTTACACTTTTTATCTTGATATCCTAACTACTTCTGACCCTCCAAATTTTGAGCAAGTAGAATAGAGGTTAGAGAACAAACGAACTTCAGCCTTTTTGTATTAACATGCAAATTCTCCTCACTATTCTCATAAGCTTACTATGGTATAGGTTGAAAGAATTTGTTTAAAAGTCAAGGAGTGATCATTTCCTCTATTCTCACGTCGTTTAGTGGTATTGGAAGAAGAAATTACATGCTGATCACTATTGAAGCTTCACACTATTCCGCCATGTGGATTTCCGTCTGTTACAAATTTCTCTCCATTCACAAGCCGCCTAAGGTATTTATTCAGAAGACGTCTCCGTCTCTTATAAATGGAAGCTCCCAAAAAACACCACGCGTCGCCTTTTCCAAAAAAAAAAAACAAGCACTGACCTCAAAACAACAACGCGTTGCTTATTGAAAGAGTCTAAACAAAAAGAAATATGTTAACAACGCGATACTGCTCCCATAAAATTAACCACGAAAGAGGCGCAGTTGCGTTTTAGCATTCTATAGTCATGTTTTGTACACAACGAATTATCTATTGGTA
>NW_028145712.1:117500-182500 GCF_977016875.1 Pavona decussata
GACTAAAAATAAGAGCAGTAACAATTTCCTGGAATAAACCGTAGAAAGGTCAAGTTGAGGAAAAACTTATTAAAAGTAAGGTAACAAAGTGTTATCTTTTGTAGGAAACTTAATTGAAAATATTTTTACGATCACAAGTGTTTCCGCTGAAACGTACAGCTGTTCATACCGAATTCATGACAGGAGAATTTATACATCAATCACCGACACATTAAGAACATCTAAGTCAACTACAAGGTATTATTTCTAGAGAGCTGCATAACGAGTCAACTGGTCTTTTTCTGATATTCCCCAAGCCAAAATATAATTTGTAATAAGTCCAAACACTAAATAAAACTCCTTTAACTATTTTATCCCCAAATAATTGCGCTGTAAATATTTTTCATCATTGTCAATTTTTATCATCTGACATTATCAAGACATTGAAGAGATATTCTAAGGGACGTTTCCTTACTTGAATTTCACCTAACTTTTGACTCTTTCTCTTGCCAGTTCAGATTCAGAGAGCTAGCGATTTCCGCATGCAACCAAGCGTTGTGCCTAGGAACTTCTCAACAATTCAACCACCAGGCCAACCATGGGGGGGGGGGGGGGGGTAAAATTTTGAAACTGTCATTGCAGTGGGGGGTAAAACTTTTGTTTGAAAGATTTTTGTGGGGGGGGTAAAATTTTCATAGACTCGATTTTTTAGAAAACCACCGCCCCCCCTAGGACGTAATAAACGATCGGTCCCTTAAGTCATTTGTTGGCTTCGCTAAACAAGTACACGGTTGTCGCAGATGAAAATATTTTGTTGTGAGGCGGTGACTTTAGATGATGGTCGAGAGCCGCTCGAACCGACAACAAACTAGTTTTCAGATTATAAAAACTGTTTTCTTTTCTCGTCACTGAAACGTAATACTTGTAGAGACATTTATTTATCTTGTTTAATTCCATGCTTTCAAATTCTGTCTTAAACTCGTTTTGTTTGTGAAATCATTCTGTTAATAAAGAAAATTTAACTTAATTTGTTGTCTTCATTTTAAGTCATCGAGATCGACAACATGCAATTTACAAGGGGGGTTTATTACAATTAGCAAAATTTTCATCTCTTGCCTTCGACGGTATCACCTCAGACTTAGCTGCATCTTTAGTGCCTTTCGGAATTGCATTTTTAACTCGTGAATGCGCGTAGCGCAATGAACGAGTTATAGCGATAGCTGACTTTTGACTTGGTTGGTTGGTTGGTTGGTTGGTCGGTTGGTCGGTCGGTTTTGTCGTTAACTTTCGGGCGTGCGCAGTAAATGAGTTTTAAATCCAATTAGTGGAAAAAACACGCGAACATTTCTTATTCAATATGTAGAGAATAATTTGACGATCATTTAGTGCAAGAATGGAGATTTCTCGTTCAATCTGAGCAAAGTTACAAGTTTTATCAGTTTTTCAGAAAGTCCAGGGTCGTAAACTCAATTAGTGAAAAAAAAAAAAACGTGAAAATTTTTTCACGACGCGTCAGAATTCTCTCATTCATTCTGTAGAGAATAATTTGACAATTATTTTAGTGTAAGAATGGAGATTTTTCGTTGAATCTGAGCAAAGTTATAGGTTTTTTTCGTTTTTTTTTTTTACAAAGTGCGGTTTCTTTTAAGAATTAAAAATAATTTAATTTGTCAGTTTTCACGCGAAAGCGGAACGTGCCATGTCACGCATTATTGACGTCGTAAACAAAATTATGCAAATTTCTGGTGAAATGAACACTTTTAAGATCTTGTCAGCTTTCATAGAGGTTTCAAAGGGGGAAAATGTTTCATTTTCGAAATTTACAACTGGTAATTTATAGGAAAGCAAAAGGACGCGGTCGATAAATAATTCTTATTTAGCAAGAGCTTGTCATAGTGCATTATTTTTACTTGAGGATTGCGTGGACTGAACCCCAAAGGAAAAATTTCACGCATTTATGTCGGGCATGAAATGTAATGCGATACTTTGTTGAACAGATTTCCATTTGTGAGATCGGCTTGCCCTACAGTAATTTTGTAATTTTAATTCCCAAAAAAACTTCACTTGCCAATCGGGAAAGTGATGGTTAGAATCCACTAGCCCGATCGCAAAATCCAGTAGCCCCGGACTATCGGGGACACGAATTTGCATGACGTAGCTGCACATGGCGTGCTTCTATGAACTTTGAATAAAAAAACACGTGATTTTTTTTTTTAATCGGCGCATCAGAATAATCTTATTCAATCTGTAGAGAATAGTTTGATAATCATTTTTAACTCGTGAATGCGTGTAGCGCAATGAACGAGTTATAGCGATAGGTGACTTTTGACTTGGTCGGTCGGTCGGTCGGTCGGTTTTGTCGTTAACTTTCGGGCGTGCGCAGTGAATGAGTTTTAAATTCAATTAGTGGAAAAAAACACGCGAACATTTATTGTTCACGGCGCATCAGGAAATTCTTATTCAATA
This sequence comes from Pavona decussata, assembly GCF_977016875.1. Classification (NCBI taxonomy): domain Eukaryota; kingdom Metazoa; phylum Cnidaria; class Anthozoa; order Scleractinia; family Agariciidae; genus Pavona; species Pavona decussata. The sequence continues at coordinate 119,946 of NW_028145712.1, forward strand.
TGTAGAGAATAATTTGACGATCATTCAGTGCAAGAATGGAGATTTTTCGTTCAATATGAGCAAAGTTACAAGTTTTTTTTAGTTTTTCAGAAAGTCCGGGGTCGTAAACTCAATTAGTGAAAAAAAAAAACGTGAAAGTTTTTTTCACGACGCGTCAGAATTCTCTCATTCATTCTGTAATGAATAATTTGACCATCATTTTAGTGTAAGAATGGAGATTTTTCGTTGAATCTGAGCAAAGTTATAGGTTTTTTCCGTTTTTTTTTACAAAGTGCGGTTTCTTTTAAGAATTAAAAATAACTTAATTTAGAAATAATTTAATTAAAAAATAATTTAATTTGTCAGTTTTCACGCAAAAGCGGAACGTGCCATGTCACGCATCATTGACGTCGTAAACAAAATTATGCGAATTTCTGGTGAAATGAACACTTTAAGATCTTGTCAGCTTTTATAGAGGTTTCAAAGGGGAAAAATGTTTCATTTTCGAAATTTACAACTGGTAATTTATGGGAAAGCAAAAGGACGCGGTCGATAAATAATTCTTATTTAGCAAGAGCTTGTCATAGTTCATTATTTTTACTTGAGGATTACGTGGACTGAACTCCAAAGGAAAAATTTCACGCATTTATGTCGGGCATGAAATGTAATGCGATACTTTGTTGAACAGATTTCCCTTTGTGAGATTTAATTCCCAAAAAAACTTCACTTGCCCATCGGGCAAGTGATGGTTAGAATCCACTAGCCCGATCACAAAATCTAGTAGCCCCGGACTATCGAAGACACGAATTTGCATGACGTAGCTGCACATGGCGTGCTTCTATGAACTTTGAATAACGAAACACGTGATTTTTTTTTAATCGGCGCATCAGAATACAAGAGTACAAGAATGGTTATTTTTCGTTACATAATCGGGCAAAGATATAGTTTTTTTTAGCTTTCAAGGAAGTTTCCGTAGCCGTCTAAATTTCAATTACTATGTGTCATCTGCATTCACGAGTTGGCTCACAGGAGCCTTTGATTATAGTACAAGAATGGTTATTTTTCGTTACATCATCGAGCAAAGATATAATTTCTTTTAGATTTCAAGGAAGTCTCCGTAGCCGTCTAAATTTCAATTACTATGTGTCATCTGCATTCACGAGTTGGCTCACAGGAGCCTTTGATCTTTCATCCTATTTACTTCTTTTTCAGAAATGTCAACAAATAGCTAAGCGGCCATTTTGAAAGTTAGTGCTCCCGCTATAATCACCTCGCGCGAGGTGATTATAGCAGGATATGACGCGATCCTCGACCAATCAGATCAATAGAATCTATATAATCACCTGAGTAATTATACTAAAGAATAATTATAAGCCCCTGTTAGTGTAAATCACTTATCTGTTTTCCTATATTATATTGTTTTGTAATTTTCTTTTCCTTTTTCTCATTTTGATAGTCTTGGTGTATTTTGCTTTCACCCGACTCCATTAGCTTCGCTACTTTCGGGTGGGAACTGTACTGTACTTCAACTTCTTGTTAGTATTAAAATAAATGATTGATTGATTGATTGATTGATTGATTGATTGATTGATTGATTGATTGATTGATTGATTGATTGATTGATTGATTGATTGATTGATTGATTGCAAATGACGACGCGTTTTCGTGATAACGTCAAATTTATCATCACATAAGGTAATTTATGCATTACGTCCGGCCCATGAAGGTACGGCGTATGAATGGAATTAGCCCTAGTGTCATATTACGCTGCAAGCACTCGCCTACCTTGAGATTGTCCGTACCTAATTCACATTCGCTAAAATAATCCAGTACAGTTTTGCTTTAGTGGTCCATTTTTTTAACAATTACACAACTCGAATTCCATCCAGACGAAGAGACTATGAGGCAAGAGAGCGAATCCCAGTGCCCCATGCATGATAATTATTTTCAATCTTTTCTTAGCTCGCGCCATGCTATTTTGAGAAATTATAATCCGCCATTGAGTTTAAAATTAAATGACGTCACTCTAACTGACCAATAAGATGTCGACATTAAAATAGCAACGCAAACAAAAATAGATTGAAAAAAATTTTCATAGGAAGAGGGGCATATATGTGGGATTCGCTCTCTTACCTCATAGTCTCTTGTCCAAACAGATGAGCACAATAATTCTTCTCAATTGAAATGGCGTTTTCCTTCCATAAAAATTAGTTAACTGATATACAATTCGCCACTTCCTTTGGGCACGGGGTAGAAATATAGCCCTGCTTATTTTCGTCGCCGCTGCCGTGTGTAAAAAGAAAAGATATTGGCCAAGGATCATTGTCAATCATCTTTACTATGTGATTGTCAACTACCAAACAGCTGTATGTAGCTGACAGGCGATTGAACGCTACAAAACAGAATACCGCTGTCTCGACAAAGGTTGTCCAAAAAAAGCGTAAAAGCGTACGCGACAACACCGAAAGGTAGTCTGGGAAATACCCAATAAATTTGAATATTCTGAATTTATTGAGTATTTTCCAGACCACCTTTCGGCATTTTCGAGTAGGTTTTTACGCTTTTTTTGACAACTTTTGTCGAAACAGCTGTATACAAAGCAGCCGTTTCTATCTCCATTAATTAACAATGCATGGAGTTGATATTTCCAATCTTAAGTGCGGTGCCACCTTTGATACTATGCATATGTGCTGCGTATTTCGGGAAGGCCGAGAAATTAAACTCTCACAATATTCAAAAGTATTTCTGCGTGGCGGTGTATGACTACACACGTAAATTAAGATCTTAAGTAGCAAGGGCTGTTGAAATCCAAAAAGAAAATTGGCCGTAACCTCCCGTTTTGTTCTAGAGATAATTAAGGTTACCGGGTACCTTCAGAGGTGTCTTCAGAGGTATCTCGCGTCCAAGCGATGTAGCACGTCCGGCTTAAACTGTAGATACCTGAACCTTTATATCAAATTAAAGCTTATAGAGCTGGCTATCCAACTAAACCAAGAATTTTGAAATAAAATGAATTGCCGAATTTTAAGCGCTGTTTTCTGGAATAAATTTTTTTCACTTGGAGGAGCCACTTCAAAGAGCTAAAACTAAAAAGGAATTTGTTCGTTTGCTTTCAAATTTGGACAGTAGCTAGTTTAACATATAAACAACAAAAACTTGTCTGCGAATTTTTTCTTTCCAAATATGTTTTCTCCGAGAGCGACGTTTGTACGATTACTCCACACTATAACTCTTCTCTGCGATTGAATATGGCAAAACGCAGACACGTTTTTTTAGTGCTTTGGGTCCGGAAACTGAGGAGCAAATTAAATTAGCAAAAAACAAAATTCACTTTGACTTGTAGCTTTAAAAAGGTGATTCGGACGCTCACATTTAAAGGTCGTGAAAAATTCCACAATTCATTTTATTTCAAACTTCTTGGTATAGTTTGATAGCCAGCTCTATAAGCTTTAATTTGATATGGGGTTTAGGTATCTACAGTTTAAACTGGACGCGCTACATCGCTTAAACGCGAGACACCTCTGAAGGTATCGGGTACCCTTAAGCTGCAATTTTGAAACTGAACAAAATGCCAAATATTGTCATGTGTTTTAAATTATTGTTGCTTTTAAAGTTAGTTCTGAAAATTCGTGGCTACCTCCAAATTTCTTTATGGATATCAAAGCTACCTTTGTATTAGGAGACACCGTCATTAACTCACCCTTAGCATGCTGAACCTCAACGTCGGCCCCAGTTTCCACAGCTAACACTCCAGCACTCCTTACGACACAAATGTAATTCCCTGCATCCTCGTTTCTAATGTCTCTTATAACTAAAGCGCCATTAATCTGCTGGTGGCTCCGTCCAACTGGCAGTTGTGTTCCTTGTCGTTTCCAGCTGATGACTGGCTGTGGATCACCAGTAGCGCTGCAGTTCAATGTCAAAGTGCCACCAGGACCTGTAACAACTTTAGCAGGTGGCTTAATAGTGAGGCGAGGAAGGGAGACTACTACTAAAAGAGTTTTCTGTACAGCGCTTCCCAACAGGTTTGTGGCGGTGCAGATATAATCGGCAGAATCAACTTTACGGACGTCAAAAAGTTGCGTGACGCTGTTGTTACTCTGCACCCTCCCCTGAGGCAACTGACCAAATGACTTGCTCCACGTCACAACTGGTGTAGGATGGCCAGTCACGTGACAAGTTGGAAGAGTGGCGTTGCTTCCTTCAATGACGTACAGAGGTCCCGGATGAAGTGAAACAAAAGGACGGACTGCAACAAAGTAGAGATATTCCGTAATTTGCACACATCATAAATTTAATTTGCACACATCATAAATTCAATGGAAATGATTAAAAGAAAAAGATTCAATGATGAATATTGAGCTATGCGGCTATGCTCGAATTTTTAAAGCAAATGCAACAAAAATATCTCAAAAAAAAAGTTTAGCGGCCTTCATACTTGTGACAGCGGCGGTTTCACGATCTTCTTCATTTGTGAATCAGCTTAGCTGTTGAAAAATTTTTGGGCAAGAGGCTTACAAATAATCAGATACCAAGATACCATTAAAATTGAAAATGTTTTTAAACGTGCAACGAAGATACAGTTCCTTTTATTCTCACTTCGATATTTTGTTAAATTTACAAAGTATACGCTTAAGTAATATTGGCTTTAGGGGAAGGTGTGCGGTGGTTGGAGAAGCATAGCTTTTGAGCTACCCACCGTATAGATTACATGAATTTAAAGATTAACGTAAATTAAGAAATTAAATTAATTAAATTAAATTTAATTACTTTTGCGAGTTTAACAGAATTTTTTGTATTGTTCCTTAAATGGGAAATAGCAGAGAGTTTTGAAGCAGTAGGAATCTCCTTTCAGATTTGGCAATGGCAAACTTAAATGTATATTTTCCAAAATTTGTTCTTACTTTTGATAGGTAGTTATTAGGACTTGAAACCGGCATATTTGGTGTTGTACAGGTGATCATCAGACGCCTTCATGAGGTAGTTTCAAATTGCTTCAGGGATGAAAGCTTTATTTTGAGAGATTTTATGAGCAAACAGAGACTTTTTAGTTTGAAAATATTGCCCAGGGTCGACACATCTAGAAGTTTAAAGTAGGGTGTACTACTTTCTCTATTACTGATGCCAAAGGAATATGCAACGCAAACATATATTTTGTTTTGTTTAAATTTTGGCCAACCTACTTGGATTTGTATTGTCCCAACTCATAATACCAAAGTGGAGATAGTGGGATATATGAATGCGTAATATATTTGCTTGAGGTCTAATAGCAATTCAGTGCGCCAGAAATTTGACAAATTCCATTAGTAAATGGCGTAGAATAGAGTTATATTGTTTGGCAGTTGTTTACACTGTTGTAGCGGATCGACTTCTGAAGGTGAAAACGGTCAGGTCAGGACTCTTTAGCAGTGAACATATTTTTTGACTAAAATGCAGTTTCTGATAGACCCGGATATTTGGCGTAGTGCCCCTAATATAAGTACAAGTGAATTTCAGGTTTGCACAGTTGTTTTGTCTCAGTGCTTTCTTTTTTTTTTTTTGTAGTAGTTTCTTTAAGCAGTACAGACGTACACGTAAAATTTTAAAATAGCCCATTTCTGATTCAAGCAAAGTTAAATGACTTACCATTAACTTCTAATTGAGCCACTACCAGAGCTTTTCCCAGGATGTTTTCCGCTGAACATTGATAAATGCCAGAGTCACTTCCTTTTACATTCCGTAAACGCAATCTTCCTCCTGTAATCTTTGACTGGCTTATTTCAGACTGACTGTTCGATTTACTCCACACTACAGCAGGCTTAGGATTACCGCTGACTGAACACTGAAAAAAGGCTGACCCGCCTTCATTTACTGTCAACTTTGTTGGAGAAACAGCAACAGTAGGAGCTGAAATCGATTCACCAGGTTCTCCTTTAGCTCCCGGCATGCCCGCGGATCCCATATCGCCTTTTTGTCCTTTGGATCTTCCTTCTCCCTGAGGCCCTACAGGTCCCATGATGCCTTGCTTACCGCTCCTTCCCGGTAATCCCATAATACCTTGATCTCCTTTATTTCCTGTTTTTCCTTTCTGCCCTCTTTGTCCTTGGGCTCCTTTCTCTCCCCTTAGTCCAGGTTGACCTGGAGGGCCCGGGGGACCGGAGGGACATGTGGCACTCTTTGATTGACAGAGACGCTGTCTCAACTCTGATAAAAGTTTGATTTCTTTATATATCGTTTCCACAGTGTTTTTAGATTCCGTAGCGTTTTTAATTACGTCGGCATGTCGCCTGTTTCTATATGGCTTATAGAGCTGAAGTTCTAGAAAGATATAAGGAAAGGTAACAAGACGCAGTATTTATAAGGATTGTTGTCACATGAGTCGCTATTGTTCTTAGGGCCTGTTGAGGGTGGGGGACCCCTTGAAGATGAGGTACTCCGCTTACCCGCACTCCAAAAAAGCTAGCTTTCACATGCAACCCCAGTGCACTGGGGTGAAGTTTAAAACACTTCACATAGCGCGCGTGCATCCTAATCTAATTCCTATAATTGGGGTCATCATGGTACATTTCTCAATATACGCACGGCCGTGCGTCCATTCCATTCACGTGTGCAAGTCAGATGGGGGAAGCATGCGCGCACTATGTTATAAAAAACGTTTTATACAGAGAGACAATATTATAAAATAATGTACATTTAAAAGAGCTTGTCGAAGTTTAATGAAACTTTAAGATTAAACCGATATGAGAAACCACTTTCACTTTTGTGTTTATGTACAGAACATTTAGAGAACTTTTAAAAGCATTGTATTCACTCGGCAACAAACCCTGTTTTCCAGGGCTTAATTACTTTATTTTCACTGTTATAAAATAATTGGTTTACGCTTTTAGCGGTGCGTATATCGAGGTATGGATGCACTTGGAAAGTTTGGCAGAGTACTTTTAAAAGAAGCTAGAGTTGCTCTCGGTTACGCCTGGAGCAACTCTTTCGCTTCTCTCGTACCCTCCAAACATCCCGTGTGCATCCATAACTCGATATACGCACGCTAAACATGAACCAATTCTTAAGGTGGGGGTAAACCTGAAAGCCGTTTACACGTCGCTTAAAATCAGTTTAATGGAAATATTTCGTTTGCATTTCACGCAAGCAATACAAAAACCCTATGCTCAAAACTCAAATCAGTGTTTTGGGGTGTTTTGTAAATTTTTTGATGATTTCTAGGTATATTTGGGAGAAGATAGTTTTTCTCAAAAGAGTAGTAAAATTTGGAAAAATAAGAAATAGTTAAGATTTGATGTAGTTTAAAAATTAGAATTTAAAGTTAAAAATTGATATATCAGGACACCCAAACAGTTCCCTACCAACCTGGTGTGCTCTTGGGTTGGGGGCAACTGTCTGTTGGTGTTCCAAAGATAATTTTCTTTCTTTTATCCCTTCTTTAAACCTCTTAAAATTCCATTCAAATTCACGTGTACCCCCACCTTAATTGGCGGGCTTTGGCGAAATTCAGAAATTCAAAATTCAAAGTAAAAGACAAATGCCCGGAAGGACATCACCCCAGATAAGCGGGCTACCCCTCCTTTAGCTTTCACATGGAGAAAACTCACCCCAGCGAAGCGGGTCACCCGGCCTGGCTGACTTGGCAACCCGCTCGGTGGGGTACCCCACTTCTCATGTGAATGCTATAAAGAATAAAAGAGAGATTGTTAGTGCCTACTTCAGGGGCACTCAACGGTTTATTTCGATGGATTTCTGTCCGAAAGACCTGAATTGCCTCTGTAAATCTTAAGTCACCCTTCGAGATGGCTCAAAGCTGTCTCAACTGGCTCAAAATTTCGTAACACCAAAAAAGTAATATCTTTCGCTTTCAGAGGTGCAAAATCTCGTTAAACATACGAAATAAGGTGAGCTTCCATTTAAATAAAGCAAACAACAGCTCGTAAATTGGGGAAACTGAACATTCCGTTTCCTTAAACTTTCTGCAAGTTACATTTTTAGCTAAAGTATCTGAAAAAATCACCGTATAAGCTTACACAAATATGGGGTTTAAAAGGAAAAAAAAGATCTGGGAACGAAGGATAGATGTTATGTACTTTGCTTAAATGTTGTTTTAGGGTGCGCCCGACTACTGCGCGGCTCTCGTGCGGAAAAGGGAGAAGGGAAGAAATGCTGATGAAGATGAGAGCAGTTCTGTTGGTTATCACTCTACCCTGATTCCTTTCCACGGCGTAAACTTTCGTAAACCCAGCATTCCGCCGTCCCTAGGCAGGAGTGATTCTTCAGCATTTATTTTTGTTAAGAGTGTAACGTTTTTATGTCAGAAGTTTCGAGCTTTTGTCAATTTTGGGTATTTTACAATACAAAGCAGTTGTATTTTGTTTTCTTTTCTTCCTTATTTTGTTTCTTTTAAATCAACCGAAAGGCGCGAACCAACGAACTCGTGGAAACTCGCGAGCGTCGAAGCAAGCGAACATCGCAAGCGTCCAGACCTTTCGTGTGATGACCGCACGAAATTAATAACTTGATTGATTGATTGATTGATTGATTGATTGATTGATTGATTGATTGATTGATTGATTGATTGATCAGGTGCGGTCATCAAAACGAGGTTGAAAGCAAATGCTGAAACTGTTTAAAAATGCCGGAGGAAAAACTATCATAGGAAAGCAGAGAATCATTATCAATTTGAATAGCTTCCTGTATAACTTATAAAAAAAATACACAGCTTCCCTTGTGAGTCTAAAACTATCGCTTATCCCTGCTGGGTTTTTTTTATAGTTTTCATAACAGCTCTATATTGACGTATTTTGAATAAGGACCTTTTTTATTTCACCATGAGGAAAAATTATTGCGTAGCTTTTGGCAACGCTATGTAAGGGTTATTGGCCTGAAACGAGGAGATATGTGATATATTCCCATCGTGGCGTGCCCGAGGGCGTAGCCCGAAAAAAAAACCCCTAGAACTTGCCCTAATCACCGTCGGTTTTCTTTGTCACAGCAGACAGGAAGCAGGACATCAACACGCAAACGCTACATTCCGTACATTACTTTCCTCAGGCCTGAACTTTATTACGTCCTTTCCTTTTCCTGGCGAGCAAGCCACTACCGGTATTCGAAAATCACCATTTCTCAGTAAGCTTTCACTTAATGGCAGTAACACCAGGTTTGCGTAAGCAAGAAATCTTTGTACATTTAGCGCTAAGTACAAGTAACGCTGCACATTTTAACTGTTGAATATGATGGGCCCGTGTCAATTGGTAAGGCTTGGTAACGGTCGCAAATAAAATCTACTGAATAGTTCTTCATCCAGTTCCTTTGATGGAAGAGCGCTCTAACGTACATTTGGGAGTGTCCATGAAATCCCAAAGGGTCATCATTTAAATGAAAGTTGCTGAGATGAGCACTTCTGTACTTTCCTATGCGGGTGAAGTTAATTTTGCTGTTTAAGCTTAAAAAAAAGGTGGTTCTGACAGTTTTAGACAATGGATGAAATTCTGAAGTTTAACTTTTCAAATGCAAGCTTTAAATAATCATGAGCGACAGAGGTAGAGCTTAACTGAATGTTTGAGTCCGCGGAAACTGCTACAGGCACAGCAAGGGCACAGTGTGAATATTCAAGTTAACGCTGACTGAGAATGCGCCCAGATCCCGTTGCACTGTTTACTGTGCTGTCCTAAACAGTTTTCAGGTTTGAATTTTTTTTGGATTGAGAACAAAAGGAAAGCTTTTCAATAGCACTAAACGATTACGCTATTTCTTTTACAGTAATTCTCATTACTACTTATCACAAACTTACCAGGGACACCCCTTGTTGTCTTTACGTGGTTTGGTTCGCTTGTCGGCGGCTTATTCTCTGCGACGGCGTTTTCAAGAGCATTTAATCTCTCCTTGTGTTCGTTCAACTCAAATTCTACTCTCAAAAATCCGGCGCAATACAACACGATTGACAAAATAGAAATAACGGAAACAAAGGAAGGCGTTCTTTGCTTTTGAGCGGTCATTTTGAACAATTTTAGCAAAACGCACTTCTCGAGGCAAGGGTGTTTGCTGTCTCAAAGGCAAGGCAATTATCACGAGTATGGACAACTTGCCAAGTTTTCTGCTACTTTCATTACTTATTATGTCATAATCCTGGGCAAAGTTCAAGCGTGCTTTGGCACAGCGCTGATCTGATAAGTATGGTTTTCACGTGTAATCTGTGGAGAAAGTAGTGAGTGAGTGAGTGAGTGAGTGAGTGAGTGAGTGAGTGAGTGAGTGAGTGAGTGGGGTCAAATCCTATTAATTTCAGCACTCAGGCTGACTATTGTTAGTAACAAATTTTGTATATTCAAGGACAGCAAAGCGTAACTTCAAGTGGGACGGGGGAGCTTTGTTGCGGATGAAGGATTTTAGGAAGTGAGGTGTTCACATAATTCAACCAATTCAGTGTTCAGTGTTCAACCTCCTCCTACATGTACTGGCAATGCTTTTAAACTTTGCAAAAAGCTGTCCCTGAACATCTTGATAATAGTTCCGTGTTAAATAATAATAATAATAATAATAATAATAATAATAATAATAATAATAATAATAATAATAATAATAAGAGGGCGATAGCATATTGGGACATTCCCCTGTATGCAGATAACACGCACGTAAAGGCGATACGAAAGTATCGGTGATAGAGATGAGCTGCCCTTGGGTTGAAAACAGGGATGAGAAAGATGCCGAGAAGACAACAAAGTACGGGCCATTACGCTGAGAGCTCGAGCAGAGATATCCTGAATAACGTGTGACACAGTTCAATATTATTGTGGATGTACTCGGAGGTTACTCAAGCGATGTCAGGAAGGCACTTAAAGAGCTAGTGGGGGATAAAAGCGACACAATAGCTCTGCAGATACAGAAGTCAGTCATCACAAGCTCACTCAATATTGCGAGTCGCCTTAAGCTGTTGAAATAATGGACATTAGGTGTATTATTATACTTTTTTTTTTTTAAGTGTTTCCATTGTGAGGAATCGAAGTTTTAGTATTTAGATTGAGGATTTTATGGATAGAAAATAGTTTTAGAATTTAATTACTATGATCTTTATGATTAGCAGTTAGGATTTTAATTGTAAGGACTTTGGTCGTTGCATTGATTGGCTATGGCTGGCCGCCCAATCATTGTTTAGGATATCTGAGCATCCAGAAGTTTTTACTGCCATAATAATGGGGGTCATTCTTATAACCACAAGTTATACTGTTGTTATCTTGGTAACCTTATGAACGTCGAGAAAACGACCATCTCTTTTCCACCGATGATAAGGCATTTGTTTGATACCATTAATGTTGTATCACCTGATAAAGAGTGGTAGTATTGATTCGCCAAAGTGTAATGGTCAGTTGGTGAAAGACGGTTTAGACGGTGTTTAACAAAACCACGATCTAAGCCATTTTCAATTTTCCCAGCAGTACATATCTAAACATTGTCTGCTGCTTTCGGTAACAAGAAGGCTTGCATCCCGCACTAGAAAACTATTTATCTACTTAAAATAAACCACTTATCAACGGATTTGGAGGCCAAGTCATTGTCTCCTGCCGCGGCCTAAGTTATACTCTATTTAAATAGCTGGTAACAGTTTCCATAACTTTCCAACACCACGAGCAGTATTTTTGCCCGAACACTTCCGAGCCATCTTAATTGAGTCGACAGCATCGATCATCTATTATCCCAGTTTGAACTCAAGATGCACTCGTCGAAAAATCTATTGAAAACAATCAGCAAGATTTCTGCATAGCCCAGTCATAATTATGTATACATTTTGTGACTCAAACTCTATTCATGATCGTCGTTTTTGGAAGAGGGTTAGTATGACAGTGGTGCATGTATAATTAATGTATTGGGCTGTGCGGAAATATTTCCATGAATCTCCTGAAATATACCAGGGTCCCGTTTCTTGATAATCTCAGTGCGATAACTTGCCATGACGCAAACTGTTTTACGAAACACATTGGACAGATTCCACCAAGAATTGCCACCGACTGATAAAAATTGGAGCTGGGAAAATATTTATGGGGCCTGTTGGTCAGTCAGTCCGCTTCGAAATTAAAAGATTTCGAAAAGATAACCCAAGTTATCATGTTCCTGTCGGCATTTAATAAATTTTAGTCTCCTTTAACAGAGATGCAATTGAATCACGCGCTATCTATACTCACACTGTCATTTGAAGAACACCAACAAAACGTAATAATTGTTACTTTGTAATTATATCTAGATTACAATAAATTATTCATTACAAATATAAACAAAACATAACGTGAGAAAAATACCATTTTTTTTTTCTGCGGTAATTTAATAGGTAATATTTACATTCTTTTCTTAGATAAACACGAAGGAATCGAAGACAGACATTTTCCCTCTCGTACTCATTTAATCCTTTCACTCCCAGGAATGATCAATATGTAATTTCTCCTCGCATTATCAATACATTGTCAACCAGACAGGTGATGAGAATAAAGAAAATCATCAACTGAGTGACATTGTTTGATCTAACACAAAATTCTCTGAACTAACTTTAAAAAGAAATGAATGGCTTTCAGTCAGGAGAATTAACATTCAGACCATGGGAGTGAAAGGGTTTGATAATAGAGAGATTTTGGATCACGTTTACAACAAACGGCAAACGAAAAGGTCAGAATTATTTTGTTACATTCTCGCATAATCAATATTTCTTTTGAGGAAACATAAATGCGAATATGACGTTTGCCGTTTACTCAAACACGATCCTAAAGTCATTCTGATATCTAACCTCTTCGCATCCAAGAGCGAGACCGTTAGTCACGTACTGTGACGATAATTTTTTGAGTTTCAAAACATTTAAACAAAAGCTGTTGAGTAGTGCTTTCCTTCGAAACTCTGTCGTATGCTTCGGAACATAAAGCCAGTTGGGCTGTGGTGCTGTTAATTGCGCTGTACAAGGTGGTTGTAACGTTTGAGTCTGTGCGTAACATCGTACAGAAACAAAACTGAATTTTCATCTACAACAACTGATCATGATGCAAGATTTATTCGGTTGACAGGAAGAGAAAAAAAACAAATATACCTTCTATTTAGTTCAGTAAGCAATATTTAATAACACTGAGATTAGTGGAAGTAAGTTACCACCAAGGATATTTTCGATTTATCTGCATTCAGTTTCTAGCCATGACACAATTTTAGCCAGGCAATTTCTCAAAGAAGCGCATGCCAGAAAAAACACATCTTTTTGTTTAAATGTTCAGCAGAAATAAGCTGTTGATCAAAGTTAGGAATGCTGACGCAACGAAATAGTTACTCAATCTTTAATCAGTATAATGCTGAAGAGAGTGCGCCATGTTGCCAAGCAACGTCTCCGGTACAAATCATAGGCTCACCCAACCGCTGTACCATACGTCGTTGCATTCACTGCATTCTGCAGTTATTTCCAATGTCCTCAGCGTATTGATCAGAGATAAATTTTCTTAGATTTTTCACGTCCAGTCGGAGCTGCTGTACACCGTTTATCTTGGATTGTATCGCATCAACGTGGTCTGAAGAATCGTTACTTTCATTTTCTTCTTCGTCTGTTGATGTAGCTGGAAAACAATCACAGGAAAAGTAAGGATATTTATCGACAACACAAGTTCACTGAATTCACGAAGCCTCGCCACATATTATGAAAGCCGCTAGCTTTCCTTTTTTTTTTTTGTCGTTTTTTGTTGTTGCTGTTGTTGTTTTTAATTTCTTTGCTATCACGTTTATTCCATAAAATGATTTGGAAACAAAAGGTTTTTACGCATTACTCATTTCAAGGGCCTTCAATTAAGATCTCATTACAAAATCCACGTAATTTTAAATCTGCGGCTAGATTCAAGGACTTTTTAAGATATCAAGCAAAATTTTAAAGCGTTTCAACATTACAAGAACCATGATTACTGATGACACTGCTATTTAAAAAAACAGGATGGTTCACTCCTGGGGCACAATTGGTGAGAGCCACACGTGTTGACATTGAAAGCCACACTCAACACCAAACGGGAACTAATGACAACTTTTCGATTGTCCTGGATTCTTTCCTCGAGGGGACAGTCGATCAGTTGAGTGCTTAATGACCTATCCTTTGAATGGAAGCGAGGCTGAGGGTGACTTTGTTTTGCGGTTAACCCTTGGTTCCATATCTCAAACTGACCTTGGACACCTTACGAGGTTTAAAGAATGCCTTATTCCTTATTGTCACAGTGCTGAGTACATGGAATAGAATCCCATTTATTAGGCAGAGAACTAAGTGAATAGAGTTCCAGCTAGGCAAAGAACATCATTTTGGGGCTTAGCATCGATCTACAGCATTTAGAGAACACAGTAACCTGGCGCACATGCGCATTAGATACCATTTCTTAGCTGATTTGCATTTCACACTTCATCCGCAAGTCTCGCGCTGAGAAGCGCATCCAAACAAACCTTGTCGGGTCGAAGTCGAAGTCTAAATTTAGGAACCAAACCCATGTTATTACAAGAACGCTTGCTCGACCAGTAGAAAACAAGGTTCTAATAGAGGTTTTCCTTGTCGAGGAGATAATCGACTGTGTGCCGAAGCTTGTCTTCGTCTGAGCTCCAAACCAAGTAGCTATGACGCGAAGTTCGAATCGTTCACGAAGTTTCCCTCCGGACGAAGCTGTCGCCAGGTTGAGAAAATGCGATTTTCCAAATATATATAATGGAGCTTTGTTCTCCAGTGTTTTGATTGATTTCTCTCGTTATATTGGTCAACGCAGGCGATTTCTTCCCGCCGCCTTCACGTTTCCCGCCTCTTCTTTTCGTGTCCCGTTGGAGACGTGATCCTTACTGTTTTAACCAAATATAATAAAATAATACCACAGGATGAGCACAAGCATACTCAGAAACAGGTTTCCAGTAAAAGATTGAAAATCCAATAAAACACTGGGAAGATTCGGAAGCGGATTTCTAGATGTATTCGACGCGTACTTTTGTTTTCGAGTTACGGTGGACGTTTTTCAAAATTGACGAAACTAGTGTCCAGGTCAGCGCGGTCACAAAAGTGACTGTGTCCCTTTAAGCACTGATTCGAAAACGGTTAGCTTTCGCTTATTGTGATGGGTGACTCTATATAAATACATTAAAAATTACAATCATCGGCCGCTAGTTCTCGTTGGTGTAGTGTTTATGGATAGAAGAAATGGAAGCAAACGACTCGGGCTAACCAGTTTTCGTTTCCATACGAAAAGCAGTCACTGTGAGGTTTGAATCAAAACAAGGTCACCCCCAGCCTCGCTTCCGATCCAAGGCCAGGCCACTAAGAACACAACTGCAAAATGGACTATTACTAAACCGTAGCCAGTTTCGCTGTAAAGAAACTCAAAACATAACTCTAAAAATTAAAATACAACTGAACTCACATCGGAGACCTAGCAGAACAGACATGTCAGGGTCTTTGTCTTCCTTTCTTTCTCGACAAATTTGAACCACTGCTTTGAGCTCAGACGTGCAGTCTGACAGCTGAAAGAAATCAGTTAGTTATGACTGGCAGAGTGTTTTCAGCCGAGTGTTGGAAGCAATGGAGTTTACTTTGCTTTACACGATACGACTAGTTTAAAAACGCTTCCATGGTTTTCTCAGTCAATAAATAGTAGACCGAAAACCTTTGATTTTGTTTTTCACCCGTGCGCGTTTCGCGGGCTTGTCGCCTATCACGTGCATTTGCTTCGTGTTCTGATCTGGTACATTGTGGTTTTTATTTGTTGATTGGCCGCCCTCGGCTGCCTTTGGCCGCCCTCGACAAGGCAATCTTATGTTAGCACATTGAAGATAGAAAACTCTAAAAGATGCTTGGCAAAATCGTTCTTTCACAAGCTCAATCCAAGTTACAAAAATGTCCGCCCTACATCACACTTTCGGTACAGTCGCTCCGCACGACAAAAATAAAAGAAAAACCTCTCGTGCCAAGGCAGTCAAGGGCCAGGTGATCGCTTACATCCAATTTTGACCGCAGTTCTTTCTGTATCGTTTCTCTTTGTCATTTGAGGTAAACAGAACATACTTAGCGAACGTTTACACGTGAAGTGCGACTCTGCCCACCCCAAAAAGTGTTTGAGAAAGTTGGCGAGATTGGAGACCTGTTCTGCCAGAACAGGTCTCCAATCTCGCCAACTTTCTCTTTAACTACCAACAAACAGTTGCTCTACGAACATACACTCCAACCTGTATTTTCCCAAACGAGTTCACAAAATTGAGTTTGTTATGCCAACGCGCACTAAACGGACAAGTTACCAAAAACAATAGCAAGCAAAAAACTAAAAAATTCTTAACCTGGGGCAAAAAATAGAACAGTTTATTTTGAAACGTCGAGAATGTCAATGGGCAATGTTCTGTTAGTCACACGATGACGTAATTGCAAATTGAGCAACAGTCAAGCCAAAGCATCCTTCACTCATTTACAAAACTCCAGAGCACGGGAGTCTGTGGATCGCCTCTCCCTGGCCCTGTCTAGCCCGTCACTGCGCTTACATCAGGAGCGTTTACAACCGTTCCAAGATCATAAACTCTAGCGGAAGTCCAGGTTGTTCAAAGGGTGGGAGGAAGAAAGTAAACATCTTTGTTCAATCAAATTTTTAATCTGCCAGCACTAGACATTAGAGTTTGTAATTAATAATTTATTATTTGATTTCCCTCAAACAAGAAATATATTGAAGAACTCGGTCTGGGAATCATATTCTCACCTCTTTCCACAGTTTTCGCTGTACTTCCAATTTCTCTTTTGAGCTCAGCTTTTTAAGCTGTTGCATGGAAAACAAATACAGAATTATAAAAAAGTAAACATATCACACACATTTAACAAACAGGGTAAGATCAGCGTCTGCGAAAAGTCATTTTCTACTATACTCTATCTTTTGTTTAATAAGAACCTTTCATTTTATAAGAATGTTGAGGCTGAGATTAACTAAAATTTAAGAACATACGAAGAAGAACACTACCCACTGAGAGTCAGTTAAGAACATTTATATTTTGACCAAATGCCGCGACATCTTGTACCCAGCACTAGAGTATAGTGCAGCATGACATGAGCTTTCTGTAAAATGCCAATGTTACACCGTAAAGTAAGCACTAACAAGATAACAGCCGTAACATGAAACCAAGAACTCGCACAGTGAACCCAGGAAACAGTTTTACATTCTGACAGTTGGATAGCTTTCCATATTTTCATGCATGCTCATTACCTGCTCGCAACTGCATTGAAGATTTTAGCTCTCTTCCAGTAAATCTTGGTTGTGGGCAGCAATCTGAAATTGTTAAAAATAACTGATTAAGAATCTTTTCAGTTAGACTTATAAGTATGTGATGTCCCGCAAATGATGCGTTTGACTTCAAAGTTTTTGTTAGTTAACCGATTTCGTGAAGGTTCTGTCAGTGTCTGTTCTGTCTGTCTCTGTATTCTGACTGTCTTTCTCTTTGTTGAAAGTACCGCTACACCATCTACTGTCTCAGCTCACTCCAGTTCAATAAAGTGCACTCACCTCCTTTACAGCTTTCTTCATTTCCCCTATAGCGTTCTCCTTGACAATATGTTCTTCCCTCAAGGCAGTAACCATGTCCTGTGAAACGCAAGCAGACGATAAACAACAACTTTAACAGGGTAGTCATTCATCAAGGAAAAAAAATCCCTGACTTTTCACTGACTACCCACTAATCACAAACCAATTTTCACTGACTACCAAAGACAAATCCTTTGGTATTAAAGCCAACGATGAAGGGACAGGAATCAATTTAGTCTGAAATGTCAGCCGTCTCCTCCTCCTAACCCACAGGGGGTTCATATGCAAATAAAACTAATTTTTATATGAAAAGCTTTGCATTTAGCCTCGTTTTCATAATGAGGTTAACAGCAACTCGGAAATTGGCTATTGAGCGTACTATTAACGCTAACAGCCAGTGTACCTCTTCTTGCGCAAGCCTTTCCTCCAAACTGTTTTGTTCTTTCTGTGTTTGATAGTGAAGAGCTTTCATCTTTTTGTGCTTATTCTCCAACACCTACGATTAAATAAAACCGTCCGGATACTTTCAGCAACAGTTTAACTTCCCAGAGACCCAAACCTCAAATTTCTCAAAGTTCCCAAGATGTAGTCGCGTCGACTAGACAGACCAAAGTAGCTACAAAATGCAGTACATTAAGACCTACCAAGACTGATAATTTCTGAATAAACAAAACGATACGATAAAAACAATGAGAGATGTTTGCCGAATGAGGGGGATGGCGAAGCCAACCTTGTGATAAACTACCACCCCACCCAAAAATGCTCTTGGTTACTTCATGCAGTTGAATTCGTGGGGAAGCTCGGATGGATCGGTGGACACAAATGATGGATCAGAGAATATTAACTCTGCAGTGTATGATTTCCCACTGAGCTTAAGCCCTAGTAAGGAAAGTGGAATTGGCGGAAATTTCACGAGGCAACAGAAAAATCTCCAACCTCGGCGAGAATCGAACGCAAGACCTCCGGATTTGATCGTCCTTTGCTCTGCCGACTGAGCTGCGAGGGCAGACGGGAGCAGGTCGTGGTTGATTTTGGTGGTAAAATCGGCGATTTGATTGTGAAGGGTACATATGAATGTCGCGCTGCAAGCACTAAAGACACAATTGATGAAATAATTCTGCAGTGAACCCATGAATTTTCCACTGAGCGTTAGCCCTAGTAAGGAAATAGAATAAGTGTAAAACAACAACAACAAATCTATAGATGTATTTAAATCTATAGATGTATTTAAAACGAATTTGAGGGCATACTACCTAGATTTGACTTTAAATGTGTACGATCCCGCAGTACCTCAAACGTTTAAAAGTGTCTGCATAAAATGTCATCAAAGCAGATCATTAGCTGTATTATTAGTTAAAATGTGTTGTTAATTAGTTGTCAATACTTAATTGTTATGCTGTAATTTCATTTATACAAGGAGTCTCGTTATTGGAACATATCGTCCTGTGAGTTCTCTCCTGTCAGGGGTTTCTTCATTTTGTTTTTTTCTCCTCTGGCGAAGTTTATAAATAAATAAAATAAATAAAACCAAGGGAAATAAAAACACCAATGGACTGTCGGCCTACCTCAACAACCACTTCCTTCAAAGTGTAAGAAAATTTACCTTCTTCGTCTTGTCACGTTCACCCTGCAATCGCTCATTCTCCATCTTGAGGTCTTCAAAGTTTATGAGTGATACTTGGCCCTCATTGCTGATTTTATCGCGGGAAATCTGAAGTCTGTAATCAATAAAGTCCAATTGGCGCTTGCCGTACTGGACAGCATGTCATGGATATGTCTACCATATTAGACTGCGAGCAGTCTCTCTCACTATTCTGATATTCGAGGGGCGAGCTGTGAGTCACGCGCTGTTCAACTCCGTTATGTGCAAAACGTGTACAAATGTGTCATGTGCAATATTCGTACAGTTGGCTATTCGTACTGTAAAAATCCCATTTGGGGGGTATTTGTACAGTGAAAAACAGTTTTCTGAAATGGGCACATGCTAATCTTGTTCCAGTTTTTCTTTATTGTTTTCTTTGCTACTTATCAGCAAGGAGCACAAACTTACCAGGGAAAATGTTTATTTTTTTTTATGTGCTTTGGCTCCCTTGTTGGCGGCTTATTCCCTGCGACGGCGTTTTCAAGAGCATTTAATCTCTCCTTGTGTTCGTTCAACTCCAATTCTACTCTCAAAAATCCGGCGCAGTACAACACGATTGACAAAACAGAAATAAAAGTTGCAAAGGAAGGCAAACTCTCCTTCTGAGCGGTCATTTTGGACGATTTTAGCAATACTCAATCTCAGGGCAAAGTTTGTTAAATACTGCTTCTGCTCGTTATCTGATAGTATGATCACGAGTGTCGATAACCTGCAAAGTTTTTAGCTATTTAAGTTACTCATCTTGTTATCACAGGATGCAAAGTTAAAACATATTTTAGCACAGCTTTGAATGATATCTCGCCTGATTCCCCAGAATACATTAGAAAGCGAATGGAGGCGCAGAGGATAATATTACCCGCAGTATTAATTCCGCACTGACTGTTGAAGGTGCTAACATATCATGATCAGGGACACCGGAGCAGGGAAAGGCTGCTTAGATTCTTGCGCGGATCAAAGTAAGAACAAGGTTTCGAACAAACGACCAAGGAACACCAAAGTATCTAGGATTCGGGGGACCATGCCCTCCTCTGGGGAGATTTTGAAAAAAGCCATTTCCAACTTTTTAAGGGGCAGTTTTAAGGTCTTTCTGCAACTTCGAATTTTTCCAAAAAAAAACGGAACTTGAAAGAGGATATATGAAAGTTCATACATTTGAACTGATGAAAAAATGAATACCGTAGAATTCCGAAAGTAACGTTAATTAGTTATCTTCCTAATGAACTCCGAAAGTAACGCCCCCACCCCCAATCCATTGACTGGCTCCGAAAGTAAGTAAACGGGCCCACCCGGCGGCCGCTACTTTCAGGTGGGCGGAATTCTATGTACTTCTATGGTAAGTGAATCATCATCGCATCATGATATAGGCAACTTATAAGACTGATCTTTTTTTCCTTTTTTCCAGGCTTTCTTTTCGCAACAAAGTTACGTCTGTAACTGCTACGAATTTTTTTCCGACTTTCTCCTCCGCGTAACTGCTTATATTTAAAGTTGCGTACATAACTGCGATGATCATTCACTTATTCATTCTTTCTTCTAATCTTTCTTCTAAATCCGAAGTTCAAATGTATCAATTTTCATATATTGTCTTTCATTTCTTCACCTCTACGGGTACATTACGAATTCACCAAATATAAGCAGCTCCCAGTTGGCTTGAAAGCTCAATTGGTAGAGCACTTCACTGGTGTCGCAGAAGTCTTGGGTTCGAATCCCGTT
The DNA here is from genome assembly GCF_977016875.1 of Pavona decussata. Lineage (NCBI taxonomy): Eukaryota > Metazoa > Cnidaria > Anthozoa > Scleractinia > Agariciidae > Pavona > Pavona decussata. The sequence goes on from NW_028145712.1 coordinate 140,784, forward strand.
CAAGCCTGAATATTTTTCAGGCTTTCTTTGCTTAAGTTGCGTACATAACGGCGACGATCATTCGCTTATTCAAAACCAAAACTATTCCCAAAAAGCTCCCGAGGCCGGCTTGAGTCAGTAACGTTATTTACAGAAGAAGAAATTGTTCTTTTTTTCTTTTCTTAACAAAAATGAAGACTAAAAGAGGCTGTTAAACTGAAAATTAAAATCGGAAGAAGTCATGTTTCGAAGCCAGGAAAGCCATTAGTATGCCATTCTACGGAACGTTTTTTTTTTTTTTTTTTAAGAGCAATACCTGTGTTTCATGGCTTCTTATGAAAAGCAATGAAACACAGGTATTCCACAGAAAACGTTCAGTGGCAAAGTGGACAAGTTGCCAGCGTGGTTGTCTTCCGTCTAGTACTGGGAGACGTGGGTTAGATTCCCGCTCGAGACAATTCGTTTTTCTATACATTCAAGGTGTGTTAAAAGTCATATTACACAGTGTTACACTTTAAATGTTCATTTAATTAATTAATTAATTAATTAATTAATTGTTTATTTATTTATTTAACCTGAATTTTGTGTTCACAATTTTCCCAATATACCACAATCATGGCTGATCAAAACATGGATTATTGTTCGTTTATTTATTTAACTTAAATTTTGCGATCACATTTTCCACTTTACCACAATCATGGGTGATCAAAACTTCGTTCCGTAAGGAATTGTTCTTCCTTAAATCTCTGCAATACAAGAACATTATCTCCTTTCTTCAATGGTTAGAAATGTCTGACTGAAAATCGATGGTTAGGGCTGGATCTACTTTAGACTTCGATCTCTGTATTTTTCTACGATATATTTACATTTCTGAAAGCTTCGATTTATAATACTCAAGAGAGGGCCTTCAAAGAAACGTTTAATACTTTTGAACTGAACGTTCACTGTTTTCTTTAAAAAAAAAATTTATATTCATGTTTTCAACTTCTTTGTGCTCATTTGGGTTATACCCTTGTAATTTATACCTGGATTTTTGAAAACATGGCTCCAGAAATATTACCTTGTGTTACTTTCTCTTGTGAGATTTTATTTATTTATTTGAATTCGGCGCGCGCTCTGAGATCAGAACTAAGTCATTAGACCTAGCGTTTCGTTTGGCTTCCTGAAGCAAAGTTTTCCTGAGGACATCATTAAGTCTAGTGAGGGAAGAAGTCTTACGAGTGCAGTTCCTGCCTCGTCTAATATGCTTGCTACCGGTAGTCCTCTTTTAAGCTAAACGGGTAATTTTCAGTTACTCGGGCTTGGACTATTCAAGGCTTGTATATTGTGGGCTTTGCTTGAGGAGGTGACAGTCTTTGGCTTTAAAAAGTAGGTCTTAGGGATGAGTTCTATTCGGGCAACGTGAAATTTTCGCGAATTTTTCACCCAGCCAAAGACTTAGTATATTTTTGTGGTGGAAAAGGGCGCTAACCCTTCCCTTTTCAAATGTTGATTTCAACATCCGGGAACTTCAGTTAGTATGGAAAACACTAGCAAGGATGGGCAAGGATTTTGTCTTCAAAAAGCGTGAGTTTGAAAAGCTATTCGATTATTTTTCACCCTTATAACTGTGGCGTCGTTAGGCTAGTGATCGATTAGTCGAGAAGTGCGATTGTGGGTGGTATTTCCGCTCTCGAGTTTCATAAATAGTTTCTTGCAGATGTTCGGTCGCCGTGATTCTAGTTCGCGTGCAGTATGAATCTAGTATGAACATAAAAAATCAATTTGAAACGCTGTCTTTCTCTCAAGAAGCCGATCCTGTTGAAGAAAGTTAGACTTGAGCGCTGAAAGATCGGGTTTTGGGCGAGATTTTAGATGCGTTGGCGCGGTTAATCATTGCTAAATTCTGACACATTTTGTAGGAAGTTCACAGGTCATGTTTCATTTCATGCAGATGTTTTTAATTAGTGTCATGTCTAATTCCAAAGAAAAGCCTCTTTCGTTTTTCTCTCCCATACTATTCTTTGACCTTGCTTAAAATCTTGTGATAAACCCTAATTGAAGTCTTGTTAATGACTAGCATATTCCTTCAGCCTAACAATATATATATATATATATATATATATATATATATATATATATATATATATATATATATATATACGAATTGGCAAGGATTTTCTCTTCAAAAAGGGTGAGTTTGAAAAGCTATTCGATTATTTTTCGTTTTTATAACTGTAGCGTTGTTAGGCTAGTCATCGATTAGTCGAGAAGTGCGATTTGAAGTCGGATTTCCGGTCTCAATGTCATAAATAATTTCCAGATGTTCGCTCGGCGTGATTCGCATTGCGTCATTAACCTACAATAAGAAAGGAAAATCAATTTAAAACGCGGTCCTGCTCCGATTAAGCCGATTCTGTTGTAGAAAACTGGACTTGAGCGCTGAAAGACCGGGTTTTGGGTCAGATTAAAAAGGCGTTGGCGCCGTTAATAATTGCCAAATGTCAGACTTGTTTAGTGGGATCACAGGTCATGTTACATTTTACTCAGATGTCAATGTCATGCTAATTCCAAAGAAAAGCCACTCTATTCTCTTGCATAGTATTCTTTGACCTTAGTGTCTTGTAATGAACCGTAAATGAAGCCTTGTTAATGACTAGCATATTCCTTTAGCCTAGAAAGTCTCAAAATTTGTTCAATTTCAAGGGCTATGTTTTCAAAAATCCAGGTATATATATATTGCAATATACTATATAAGGCGAGTGTATCAGTATATTTTACGAGATAATAATTAAAAACAATTGATTTTGGTTGACCCCAAACTAACTTAAGACAATACCTATGCAATAAGGATGGTTTTGGGGTGTACTCGTCCAAAATAATCTACTGAAGACGGATTATCTATTGAATGAGGTGTGAGGGATGTACACTCTTTTTTATATATATAAGAACTTCTAACTTTGGAGCTGAGGCTGAACGTTCTTATTATTTTTGGCAATTTCAGCCTGAAAAGTTCTTTTGATGTTCTTAGTTATCTGTTATCAGTATTTCAATAAACCTATGCGGACATGACCAAGACACCTATTATTTGGGTTAATTGGGCAATATAGACTGAATTTATACCTGTATTATTTCGTCCGTATTTAAACTGTTCATTTTTAAAAAAAATTTGGTCGTAACAAAAATGTTCTGAAATGACTCTCAGCTTGGGTAATGTTCTTAGTATGTTCTTAAATTTTCATTTATCTCAGCCTCAACGTTCTTAAAAAAAAGATGATTATGAAAAGAAGAGAGTGCCATGTTGTTTTCATACTCTATTTTTTCAACCTAATGAAGAACGTTTAATCCATAACATATATTCTTTTCAGGATGATGGCCTTAGTTTCATTTCAGTGAATTTGAGCGAAAGATAACTTTGTCTAAAGTGATACCACGCGGCTCCACGGGTATTAGTCTTGTTCCCCAGATATTTTCCGTTGAGATTGGAGTAGTGGCAATTGTAGTACCACCAGGCACCAGTGTAATGCACAGCACAGTTTGTACTGCTGCGTAAATCATTATCTCTGTCTTTTGTGGTAAACGCCCTGCCATTATGCCATGCTAACGAATCTCCTGCTGTCCCTGAATATGAACCCACTACAAGTCGATACTGCCCCTGCTCATCACCAATGCCAAACGTGCCATATTTGGCATACACTCTAACTCCGTTCCAGTCCTCCAGCTCCACTCGCAGAGAACTGGGTCTAGAGGCCGTCAGCCTGTGGATCTTGTCATTTCCTAACCAGAACTCAGCCGTCAGCTGACCAAAGCCTGATTTGTAATCGTTCCACCCTCGATAGAAGTCCACCGAGCCATCTTGTCTTCTTTGAAACACTGTCCATCCCCCGCCGTCAGTACGCATGTCACAGTACACGGTGAAGGATCCTTTGCCGTCTGGGTTCACAGGGTACACTCCATTCTGTGTATGGCCTGATTTTAATAGATCAGAGCAATCTGATGAAACAAAATTAAGACGATTGCGTAAATGCCAATATTTAGTTTCTAAAGTATGGAACGATCGGAACTATTATCAAGCTTTGGATTTAATAACGTTAACGAGTACCAATAGCCATTAAACTATGTCTGTACAGCAGATGAATCTGGACCCTTTAACTTGAGCGAGCTTTTTGTGAGCGTTCCTGGGTTAAGTTTTTTTTGAAGTTTTATTATTTTGGCATCAAAATAACAAAACAACAACAACAACAAAAATCGCCATGAAATCACACCAAAAAATTGCCAGTAGTTGAGATTGAAATTTAAGCTAGCACCTTTAACTGAAAGAGCACATATGTACTAACACTCGCTGCCGTTTCCTTTTGGGATTTTTTTTTTTTTTTTTTCGTCTGTTTGTTTTTGTGATATTTTTTATCCTTTTTTCGTTTGCTTTTGCTGTTGTCGTCGTTATCGTTATTGTTGTTGTTTGTGTTTTTTTTTTACCAAATACAAGCGTTGCGTCCGTTGCATCAAAATTGCAAACTCGATGTGACTCCTCACACCGAAAGCTGCAGGCATATTATTTTAGCGGCGGTTTTTGCGGCAAAGTTTGATTTCAAATCGTTTGTGTTGTTAGCCATTGACGATCTCCGCTACGATTATATATCGAGTTGTTCCCGAATGTGATAAGATCTCTTGCGCTTAGGGATTTGAGGTGGGGGGGGGGGGGGGGCGTTCGATTTCGTACTTAAACTTATTGGTAACTAATGCAGGGGATTTAAAATCACAGTAAAAGTTTCTGTCAAGGTAGCAAAATTATCTGAGTAAAAAAACCCTCAAACATGTGGGCGCACTTTCTTTGAAAATCACCGAATGAGATGTCTATTTTCAAGTCTCATGGTGACATTCCAATATACCATGGAGACAAAGGAAAACCTATATACACTCTGTTTTTTTATAAGAACGTCTAATTTCTGAGCTGACGCTTAACGTTCTTATATTTTTTTTCGATTTGAGGCTGAAAACGTTCTTAAGATGTTCTTAAATTACATGGTATATACTATATGTATTTCAGTAAATCCGCAATGCAGACCTGACGAGGAAATCTGTCAAAGTACATTGCCTGCTGAGATATGGTATCAAGAACTGGACCTGCTGATTATGACAAAGCGAGATGTGTGTCACCATTGTTAATGTTATACAAAACATGCCCTTAAAAATTTTGGTTAATTTACATTTGTTACCTTGATTTTATATACAGATTAGAAAAATAAAAACGTTCTTAATCGACTCTCAGCCTGAGGAACGTTCTTAATACGTTCTTAAAATGTTGGTTAATTTCAGCCTCGACGTTCTTATAAGAAAGGTTCTTATGAAAAAAAAAAAAAACAGAGTGTAGCAATGTTCGACAGATTTTCGATACTCACAAAGGAGAAACATTGGCGTAATATCGAGTCAAGTTGAGAATTGAGATCCATGCACTTTTATTAGAATTACTAAACAATAAAGATGACTATCCCTCTAAAAAACGATTATTGCTAGAATAAACACCGGTTAGTAAGGAACCAAAATAACACTAGAATAAGCCTCTCTTATTTTAAATCACCTATCTATTTTCCTATAATGTATTTTATAACTGTATTGTATGTATTGTATAAATTTCTTTCCTATATTATTTTGATTTCTAATTTTCTTTTCCTTTTTCTGCTTTTGAAAGTCTTGGTGTATTTTTCTTTCACCCGACTTCAGTCGCTACTGGCGGGTGGGAACTGTACTGTACTTCAACTTCTTGTTAGTATTATAATAAATGATTGATTGATTGATTGATTGATTGATTGATTGATTGATTGATTGATTGATTGATTGATTGATTGATTGATTGATTGATTGATTGATTGACTGATTGATAGATTGTAAAATAAGACCGTTTTCGTGATAACGCCAAATTTATCATCACAAAAGGAAATTTGTGTATTACGTTTGGCACATGAAAAGTACGGTGTATAAATCGAATTAGCCCTAGTGTCATATTACGCCGCAAGCACTAGCGAGCCTTGATATTTTCCGAGCCTAATTCACATCCGCTAAAATAGTCCAGTTCAGTTTTGCTTAAGAGGTTCATTTTTTTTAACAATTACACAGTTCGGATTCCATTCAGACAGCTTAACCGCAATTATTCTTCTCAACTGAAATGTTGTTTTCCTTCCATAAAAATTAGTTAACTTATATCTCATTCGCCCCTTCCTTTGGGCACGGATGTAGAAATATAGCCCTCCTTATTTTCTTCGCCGTTGCCGTGGGTAGAAAGGAAAAATATTTTCCACGGATCAATTCTACATCTAAACGTCAATGTGTGATTGTCAACTACTAAACAGCCATATGTAGCTGACAGGCGATTGAAAGCTAGAAAAGATAATATACGTAGCAGCCCTATCTCCATTAGGTAACAATGGAGTCGATATTTCCAATCTTAAGGGCGGTGCCACCTTTGATACTATGCATATGTGCTGCGTACTTCGGGAAGGCCGAGAAACTCTCACAAATCAAAAGTATTTATGCGCGTTATATAACTATGCCCATAAATTAAAGAAGATCTTAGCAAGGGCTGCTGAAATTCAAAAAGAAAATTGGGAGTAACCTCGCATTTGTTTTAGAGATAATTAAGCGCTAGCTGCAGTTTTGATAATAAAATGCCAAATATTGTCATGTGTTTGAAATTATTGTTGCTTTTAAAGTTAGTTCTGAAAATTCGTGGCTACCTCTAAATTTCTTTCTTTCGTCATTAATTAACTCACCCTTAGCATGCTGAACCTCAACGTTGGTCCCAGTTTCCACGTCACACACTCCAGCACTCTTCGCGACACAAATGTAACTCCCTGCATCCTCGTTTCTAATGTCTCTTATAACTAAAGCGCCATTAATCTGCTGGTGACTCCGTCCAACTGGCAGTTGTGATCCTTGTCGTTTCCAGCTGATGACTGGCTGTGGATCACCAGTAGCGCTGCAGTTCAATGTCAAAGTGCCACCAGGACCTGCAAAAACTTTAGCAGGTGGCTTAATAGTGAACCGAGGAAGGGAGACTACTACTAAAAGAGTTTTCTGTACAGCGCTTCCCAACAGGTTAGTCGCCGTGCAGAAGTAACTGTCAGAATCAGGTTTACGGACATCAAAAAGTTTTATAACGCTGTTATTACTCTGCACTCTCCCCTGAGGCAACTGTCCAAATGACTTGCTCCACGTCACGACTGGTGTAGGATGACCAGTCACGTGGCAGGTTGGAAGAGTGGCGTTGCTTCCTTCAATGACGTGCAGAGGTCCCGGACGAAGTGAAACAAAAGGACGGACTGCAAAAAAGTAGAGATAATAATTTGCTCATGTCATTTAAATCTTAGACCTGGAATGTCCCCAAAAGAAACAAGATGGATTATACCTTGCAGCTATGGTGCAACTCTTCAAAGCAAATGCAAATTATTAAAAAAAAAAAAAAAGGCTCGCAACCTTCAGATTTGCGACTACGGCACTTTTAATGATGTGCTTCATTTGTAAATACAATTGTTTCACTGTAATTTAACTAGTCTGGCTCACTAGAGTCCAGTTGCCAAGGTGCCAAACGTGTAACGAAGCTACACAGCAGCAAATTGAAACAAAGGTTGGTAGCTAGCAAATGCTAAACAAATTGCTACACAAAGAACACTGAACTCTGATATGCATATGAATTGAAACTTCTGATGGTAAGTTAGTGCGTCACAAAATTCAACAACTGACATCATCATTAAATGGTGTAAAAAAGAAGCACATTTTTCGTCAGTTGTTTAGGCTGTTGTAGCTGATAGCCATCTGAAAGTAAAAACGGTCAGGCCAGGAACAGAGGAACAGAGGAACTTAATTTTAAGAATTGAGAAAAATTATGGGTTGACCGGGCAATTTTTGCGTTTTTCACGCAAGTGAAATTATTTCCTAATTTCACTAGTATACCAGTTGATTACCTTTTAATATCATGGGTAACAAATTGCCCTCACAATCTTAGTCGGTTCTGTCTTGTTTACACACGCAGGCAAAAAAAAACCGCTCGAGTATTTTATCCAACTGCTTAGGAGGACCCGTCTCAGGGTTTTTCTCAAGGCCATTTTCATCACACCAGTTCTTAAAACCCTTCATCCAGTTAATTGTGCTCTTTCGCGTATTTAGGTTTTCTGCAGCGTCTTTTAATGCCGTAGCTTCCCTCATTCGTAACATCTTGAAACCTAGACGCTATCTTGGCACTGAGATATAGGAAACGTTGCGACAGCAATTTTGTAAATTCACAGGTGAAATTATAAATTAAGCTGAAATTTCGCGCCAAAATTTGTCGCCCATGATATTAATTAGTAAATTTCAGGTTCAAACAGTTGTTTTGCCCGATAAGGTTCTTTTGTTTTGTCTTTGTCTCTTTTGATATTGACGTGCACGTGGAAATTTGCTCATTTGTTAATTAAGCAAAGTTAAAAGACTTACCATTAACTTCTAATTGAGCCACTGCCAAAGCTTTTCCCAAGATGTTTTCCGCTGAACATTGATAAACGCCAGAGTCACTTCCTTTAACATTCCGTAAACGCAATCTTCCTGCTGAAACCGCTGACTGACTTATTTCAGACTGACTGTTCAATTTACTCCACACTACAGCAGGCTCAGGATTACCACTGGCTGAACACTGAAACGAGGCTGACCCGCCTTCATTGACAGTTAACTTTGTAGGTGAAACAGCAACAGTAGGAGCTGAAATCGATTCACCAGGTTCTCCTTTAGCTCCCGGCATACCTGCGGATCCCCTGTCTCCTTTAGGTCCCACTCCTCCCTGAGGCCCCACAGGTCCCATGATGCCTTGCTTACCGCTCTTTCCCGGCGATCCCATAATACCTTGGTCTCCTTTATTTCCTGTTTTTCCTTTCTGTCCTCTTCGTCCTCGGGCTCCTTTTTGTCCCCTTGATCCAGGTGGACCAGGAGGGCCTGGGGGACCGGACGGACACGTGACACCTTTTGATTGACAGAGACGTTGTCTCAACTCGGATAAAAGTCTGAATTCTTTATGAATCATTTCCACGGTGTGTTTAGATCCCGTAGAGTTCTTAATATCCACACTTCGCCTGTTTCTATGTGGATTATGGAGCGGAAGTCCTAGAAAGATATAAGGAAAGATAACAAGATGTAGTATTTTAAGGCTTAGCATATGAATCGCTATTCCTCTTACTCTCATTACCTACCTTAGGGCCATCCAAACATTCATTTCAATGGATATCTCTGATATCTGTTCGAAAGGCCTTAATCACCTCTGTAATTCGGAAAAAAAATATCTTAAGTCACCCTTCGAGAAAATCTCAGCTCAAAATTTCGTTACACTAAAACACTAATACCTAGTTTCGTTTTCGGAGGCGCAAAAATTCCATTTAAAATGCAAAATAAGGTCAGCTTCCATTTTCATAAAGTAAACAATAGCTCGTAAATTCGGAAAACTCAACATTCCGTTTCCTAAAACTTTCTGCAAGTTAAATTTTTAGCTAAATTATCCGATAAAAACACCGTATTAGCTTACAAAAATATGTGTCCCGGGTAAAAACAGGACACAATTCAAAATATCTAGGAACCACAGAATAGATGTCATGTATTTTGCTTAGATCTGTAGTAGGGTGCGACCGACTACTGCGAGGCTCTCGTGCGGGAAAGGAAAAAGGGAAGAAATGCCGCTGAAGATGAGAGCAGTTCTGTTGGTTTGCACTCTATCGTGATTACGTTCCACTCATAAACTTTTTTTAACCTTGCATTCTGTCGTCTCTAGGCAGGAGCGATTCCTCAGTATTTATTAGTTCAGGAGGTCAGAGTTTTTATGTTAGAAACTTAGAATAAAGATCCTTCTAGCTTTTGCCAATTTAGAGTATTTTACACCGCAAAACATTCCGTTTTTCTCAGGCTTAATATTTTTCTCTTAAATCAAACGAGAGGCTCGAAGCATTGAACTCAAGGATACTCACGAGCGAAGCAAGTGAGCCTCGCAAGCGCCCAGACCTTTCGTTTGAAGACAACGGGCATTCTTATGACAAACAAACCCAATAAATATGACTATTCTCATTGATAGATTGATTCCTTCTTATTAATTAACGCCAGACGAAAGCTTCTTTCGATGAGTTTTACAGTTTTCATAACAGCGCTATATTGACGTATTTCAAATAAGGAACTTTTTTATATTTCACCATGAAGAATAATTATTGTGCAGCTTTTGGCAATGTTGTGATTTTTTTTTTTTTGACTGATTCAAGAACTTGACCTCATTACCGTCTGTTTTCTTCGTCAGGGCAGACAGGATGAAGAACATCAACACGCAAACATTCCGTACAGTCCTTTGTTTAGGGCTGAAATTTAATTCGTGCTTTACTTTTGCAGGCGATCAAACCACTATTTGAAAATCACTATTTCTCAGTAAGCTTTCTCTTAATGGCAGTAAAACCAGTCTTTGCGTAAACAAGAAATCTAAGTACATTTAGCGCTACACATTTTAACTGTTGGATATGACTGGGCCGGTATAAATTCGTAAATCCTGGTAATGATTGCAAATATAAAATCTACTGAGTAGTTCTTCATGCAGTTCCTTTGATGAAAGAGTGCTCCAACGTACATTTAAGAGTGTTGAGGGAATCTCAAAGGGTCATCATTTAAATGAAAGCTGCTGAGATGAGCACTTCTGTACTTTACTATGGTGATGTTAATTTTGCTGTTTAATCTAAAATAGGTGGTTCTGACAGTTTTAGACTGTGGATAAAATTCTGAAGTTTAACTAATCAGATACAAGCTTTAAACAATCATGAGCCGCAGAGGTGGAGTCCGCGGAAACTGCTATAGGCACAGCAAGGGCACAGTGTGACTATATTCAAGTTAACTGACTAAGAATGCGCCCCGATCCCGTTGCACTGTTTACTGTGCTGTGCTAAACAGTTTTCAGGTTTGAATTTTTTGGATTGAGTACAAAAGGAAAGCTTTAAATAGCACTAAACCAAGAAAATATTTCTTTAACAGTGATTCTCAGTACTGAGCACAAACTTACCAAGGCCATTCCTTGTTGTCTTTACGTGCTTTGGTTCGCTTGTGGGCGGCTTATTCTCTGCGACAGCGTTTTCAAGAGCATTTAATCTCTCCTTGTGTTCGTTCAACTCCAATTCTACTCTCAAAACACCGGCGCAGTACAACACGATTGACAAAACAGAAATAACGGAAGCAAATGAAGGCGATCTCTGGTTTTGAGCGGTCATTTTGGACAATTTCAGCAATACGCAGTTCTCGAAGCAAGGGTGTTTGTTATCTCAAGGGCAAGGCAATTATCACGAGTATGGACAACTTGCCAAGTTTTCCGCTATTTTTATTACTTCTCGTGTCATAATGCTGGCCAAAGTTCAAGCGTGTTTTGGCACAGCTCTGATAAGTATGGTTTTCACGTGTAATCTGTGGAGAAGGCAGTGAGTGAGTGGGGTCAAATCCTATTAATTTCAGCATGCAGTAGGCTGACTATTGTTAGTAACAAATTTTGCATATTCAAGAACAGCAAAGAGTAACTTCAAGTGGGACGGGGGAGCTTTGTTGCGGATGAAGGATTTTAGGAAGTGAGATGTTCACATAATTCAGCCAATTCAGTGTTCAGTGTTCAACCTCCTCCTACTTGTATCAATGCTTTTAAACATTGCAAAAAGCTGTCCCTGAACATCTATTATCCCAGAACTCAAAATGCACTCGTCGAAAATTTATTGAAAACAATCAGCAAGATTTCTGCACAGCCCTATCATAATTATGTATACATTTTGCTACTCAAACTCTATTCATGATCGTTGTTTTTGGAAGAGGGTTAGTATGACAGTAGTGCATGTATAATTAATGCATTGGGCTGTGCGGAAATCTTTCCATGAATCTCCTGAAATACAGCTATTTCAATTAACTTTCTCAAATCAAAGTATAAAGCTGTAAGACAAGACCTCAAGATTCTGTGGATTTTATGAATAAGTTCATCAAAATCGTCTCGTCTCGTCTCGTCTCGTCTCGTCTCGTCTCGTCTCGTCTCGTCTCGTCTCGTCTCGTCTCGTCTCGTCTCGTCTCGTCCAGTGAATATATACGATGGTGAGCCATTTGGATGAAAGAAATGTTAGGATATCAAGTGGATAAGGAGGAAGCCTCTTTGAAGATGTCTTTAAGCTTTAAGCATTTATCCGACGACGTTAATTGAAATAGTTGTATACCAAAGTCCCGTTTCTTGATAATCTTAGTACGATAACTTGCCATGCCGCGAACTGTTTTACGAAACACATCAGTGGACAGACTGCACCAAGAATTGCAAACTTATTGATAAAAATTGGAGTTGGAAAAATATATTTCGGGCCAGTTGGTCAGTCTTCGCTTCGAAATAAGACGATTTCGAAAAGATAACTCAAATTATCATGTTTCTGTCGGCATTTAATAAGTTTTAGTCTCCTATTACAGAGATGCGATTGAATCACAAGCTACCTATACCCACACTGTCATTTGAAGAACACCAACCAAACGTAATAATTGTTACAGTGTAATTATATCTAAATTACAATAAATTATTCATTACAAATATAAACAAAACATAAGGTGAAAAAAATATCATTTTTTTCTGCGATTTTATTTAATAACTAATATTTACATTATTTTCTGAGATGAACAAGAAGGATTCTAGGACAGAGACATTTTCCCTCTCGCACTCGTTTAATCCTTTCACTCCCAGGAGTGATCAATGTGTAATTTCTCTAAATTGTCAACCAGACAGGTGATGAGAATAAAGAAAATCATCAACTAGGTAACATTGTTTGATATAACACCAAATTTTAGTCTGCAGACGAAACCCTAAAGTATGTTCACTCACATAAAAGCAATTGAGCTGTGGTGCTGTTAATTACGCTGTACAAGGTGGTTGTAACGTTTAAGTCCGCGCGTAACATCGTACAGAAACAAAACTAAGTTTACATCTTCAGCAACTGATCACGATGTAAGCTTTATTCGGTTGATAGGAAGAGGCGAAAACAAATATACCTTCTGTTTAGTTTAGCAAGCAATATTTAATAACACTGAGATTAATGGCATCAAGTTACCACCAGGGATATTATCGGTTAAGATTTATCTGCATTCAGTTTCAAGCCATGACACAATTTTAACCAGACCATTTCTCATAGAGGTACGTAATGTCTGAAAAGCACATCTTTTTATTTAAATGTTCAGCAGAAATTAGCTGTTGATCAAAGCTAGGAACGCTGACGCAACAAAACACTCAATCTTTAATCAGTATAATGCTGAAAAGACTGCACCATGTTGCCAAGCAACGTCTCCGGTATAAATCGTGGGCTCACCCAACAGCTGTACCATACGTCGTTGCATTCACTGCATTCTGCAGTTATTTCCAATGTTCTCCGCGTATTGATCAGAGATTAATTTTCTTAGATTTTCCACGTCCAGCCGGAGCTGCTGTACACCGTTTATCTTGGATTGTATCGCATCAACGTGGTCTGAAAATTCGTTACTTTCATTTTCTTCTTCGTCTGTTGGTGTAGCTGGAAAACAATCACAGAAAAAGTAAGGATATTTATCGACAACACAAGTTCTCTGATTTCACGAAGCCTCCCCGTATTTTATTTTTTTTTTTAAAACAAAGTCACCGCCAGTATCTTTTCCAATAAGCACACAACTGTAACGTGCAGCTGTTACTAAGCCGTAGCCAGTTGCGCTGTAAAGAAACTCAAAACATAACTTCAAAAATTAAAATACAAATTAACTCACATCGAAGACCTAGCAGAACAGACATGTCAGGGTCTTTGCCTCCCTTTCTTTCTCGACAAACTTGAACCACTGCTTTGAGCTCAGACGTGCAGTCTGACAGCTGAAAGAAATGAGTTGGTTATGACTGGCAGAGTGTTTTCAGCCGAGTGTTGGAAACAATTGAGTTTACTTTGGTTTACACGATACGACTAGTTTAAAAACGCTTCCATGGTTTTCTCAGTCAATAAATATGCACTAGTCATTAGAGTTTGTAATTAATAATTTATTACTTGATTTCTGTCAAGCAAGAAATATAACGAAGAACTCGGTCTGGGAATCATATTCTTACCTCTTTCCACAGTTTTCGCTGTACTTCCAATTTCTCTTTTGAGCTCAGCTTTTTAAGCTGTTGCATGGAAAACAAAAAACAGAATTATAAAAAAGTAAGCATATCTCACACATTTAACAAACAGGGTAAGATCAGCGTTTGCTCAGAGTCATTTTCTGCTACACTTTGTTGTTGTTGTTTTAAAATAAGAACCTTTCATTTTCTAAGAACGTTGAGGCTGAAGTTAACAAAAAATTAAGAACATACTAAGAAGAACACTACCCACTGAGAGTCAGTTAAGAACATTTATATTTTGACCAAATGCCGTGACATTTTGTACTCAGCACTAGAGTACATGTAAGCCGCTCAACAAAGCATGCCACAAGCAGCTAGACACCGCACTACGACACATTGCTCTTTGATAGGCGTCTTGGTCACGTCCGCATAGATTTATTGAAATCTATAACAGTTAGCTTAACAACATCAGACTAAAATTGCCAAAAAAATAAATAAGAACGTTCAGACACAGCCCCAAAATTAGACGTTCTTATAAAAAAAAAAAAAAAAAGAGTGTATCGGAAGAACTGACTGTCATATTTCACATTTAACATTCAGTATTACGCCCATTTGCATCACTCCTGAAAGTGGGATATTATGCTTCAAATACTGTTCAACTACAGTAAATACTATAGCATCCACTCCGACCTGTATTCTTCCCCTTTCATTCTAAGAAAAACACAACGGACATTCATTAACAATAGAATGTCTGATATTTCTAGCATTTTTTTTTTTGAAAGGGCACTGTTGAGAAAAAGAAGCAATGAAATGCCGCAGTATGATATGAGCTTTCCATGAAATGCCGACGTTACGCCGCAAAGTAAACACTAAAGAGCTAATAGCCGTAACACGAAACATTACCAAGAACTCGCACAGTGAACACAGGAAACAGTTTTCCATCCTGACAGTTAGCTAGCTGTCTATATTTTTCATCCATGCTCATTACCTGCTCGCAACTGCATTGAAGATTTAAGTTCTCTTCCAGTAAATCTTGGTTGTGGGCAGCAATCTGAAATTGTTAAAAAAAAAACAATCTTTTTCAGTTAGACTACTTAGCATGTGGTGTCCCGCAAATGATGCGTTTGACTTCAAAGTTTTTCTAAGTAAGCCGATTTCGTGAAGTTTCTTATTAATGGCCGGATGGAAAGATTTCATTATATCTTCAGGCAGATGAACTAAGTGTATAGTGTCCTCGTCTTTAACAAATAGATATTTTTCAGAAACTGGTTCATTTTGAATTCTTTTTATCTGTCCCTCTTTCTGTTTTGTTGTCTGTATTTTTGTCCGTTTCAATACTCGTTCGTCTTGTTTGCTCTGCTTGTATGATTTTATTTGTCTGTTTTTTCACGTTTCTGTTTAGTATGTGTATGTTGATGGCGGTGTCTATTCATCCATCAGACCGTTCATATGTTTGTTCCCGAGTTTACCGGATTTTCCTGCTTTATTAGTGTCTCTGCTTGTGTTTGTTGTTTTTCCCTACGTATGACTGTCGGTCTCTCTGTTCTATCTGTTTGTCTGTCTGTCTGTCTATCTGTCCGTGTCTGTTCTGTCTGTCTGTCTATCTGTCCGTGTCTGTTCTGTCTGTCCATCTGTCTGTCTGTTTTGTCTGTCCATCTCTCTGCTCTGTCTGTCTATATGTCCGTACCTGCTCTGTCTGTCCGTCTCTCCGTTTGTCTGTCTGTCTATCTGTCTGTGTTTGTTCTGTCTGTCTCTCTATTCTGACTGTCTTTCTCTTTGCTTGCCTCAGTTCGTGTGAAAGTACCGCTACATCATCTACTGTCTCAGCATTCCAGTTCAACAAAGTGCACTCACCTCCTTTACGGCTTTCTTCATTTCCCCTGTAGCGTTCTCCTTGACAGTAAGTTCTTCCCTCAAGGCAGTAACCATGTCCTGTGAAACGCAAGCAGACGATATATAACAACTTTAACAGGGCAGCCATTCATCAGGGAAAAAAATCCCTGACTTTTCACGGACTACCTACTAACCACAAACCGATTTTCTCTGACTACCAAAGACAAATCCTTTGGACAGAAATCAACCTAGTCTGTAATGTCAGCCGTCTCCTCCCCTTAACCCACAGGGGATTCACATGCAAATAAAACTTATTTCCATATCAAAAGCTTTGCATTTAGCCTCGTTTTCATAATGAGGCTACCACCAACTCGGAAATTGCCGATTGGGCGTACTATTAATGTTAAGGGCTAGGGTACCTCTTCTTGCGCAAGCCTTTCCTCCAAACTGTTTTGTTGTTTCTGTGTTTGATAGTGAAGAGCTTTCATCTTTTTGTGCTTGTTCTCCAACACCTACGATAAAATAAAAACCGACAGGACACTTTCAGCAACAGTTTAACTTCCCAGAGACCCAAACCTCAAATTTTACAAAGTTCCCAAGATGTAGTCGCGTCGACTAGACAGACCAAAGTAGCTACAAAATTCAGTACATCAAGACCTACCAAGACCGATAATTTCTGAATTAAAAAACAATACGATGAATACATTGAGGCGTTTGCCGAATGTGCGGGATGGAAAAGCCAACCTTGTGATAAACTACCACCCCACCCAAAAAAGCTCTTGGTTGCTTAATTCAGTAGAATTTGGAGGCAAGCTCGGATGGATCAGTGGACATAAATGGATCAGAGAATATTAAGAATGCAGTGTATGATTTCCCACTGAGCTTCAGCCCTAGTAAGGAAATAGCGGGAAATTGCACGAGGCAAAAAAAAAAATTCTCCGACCTCGGCGGGGATCGAACGGAAGACCTCCGTATTTGATCATCAGTTGCTCTACCGACTGAGCTACGATGCCAGACGGGAGCAAGTCGTGGGTGATTCTGGTGGTAATTGCGGTGAGGTGAATGTGAAGGGTACAAATGAATGTTGTGCCGCTAGCACTAAGGACACAAATGATGGATCAGAAAATTAATTCAACAACAACAACAAAATCAAGGGGGAAAAACACTAATGGACTGTCACCTCTACGGGTACATTACGAATTCACAATGTGACCAGCCCCCAGTTGGCTTGATAGCTCAATTAGTAGAGCACTTCACTGGTATCGCAGAGGTCATGAGTTCGAATCCCGTTCAAGCCTGAATATTTTTCTGCTTTCTTTGCTTAAGTTGTGTACATAACTGCGGTGATCATTCACTTTTTCACTTTGTCCAGTGGCACTTTGACAAGGTGCCAGCGTGGTTGTATTCCGTCTAGTAATGGGAGACGTGGGCTAGATTCCCGCTTGGGACAATTTGTTTTTCTATTCATTTAAGGTGTGATAAAAGTCATGTTACACAGTGTTACACTTCAAATATTTATTTATTTATTTATTTATTTATTTATTTATTTATTTATTTATTTAACCTGAATTTGGCGTTCACATTTCTCGAAATATACCACAATCGCGGATGATCAAAATTTGATTTCGTAAGGAGTTATTATAATCATAAAATCTCTGCAATACAGGAATCTTATCCGCTGTCTTCAAAAGCCAGAAATATCTGATCGATGACTGAGAATCGATGATTAGGGTTGGATTTCCTTTAGAGTTTGATCTCTCTCTACGACATATTTACATTGTGAAAGCTTCGATTTATAATACTCATGATCAAGCAAGGGCCTTCAAAAGAACTTTTAACACTTTTGCACTGAACGTTCACTGTTTTCCTAAAAATAAAATATGTATATTGCAATGTACTATACAAGGCGAATGTATCAGTATATTTTAAGAGATAATTAAAAACTATTGATTTTGGTTGACTGTAGACTAACTTAAGACATACTACCTATGCAATAAGGATGGTGTTGGGGACGGTGCTCGTCCAAAATAATCTAAGACGGATTATCTATTGAATGAGGTGTGAGGGATGTACACTCTTTTTTCTGTCATTAAGAACGTCTAATTTGGGGGCTGAGATGTTCTTAGTTATCTTTTATCGTATTTCAATAAATCTATGCAGACGTGACCAAGACACCTATTATTTGGATTAATTGGGCAATATAGACTGAATTCATACCTTATTATTTTCTCCGTATTTATACTGTTCATTTTAAAAACATTTGGTTCTAATAAAAATGTTCTTACTGACTCTCGGCCTGGGTAATGTTCTTAGTATGTTCTTAAATTTTAGTTAATCTGAGCCTCAACGTTCTTACCAAAAAAGATTATTATAAAAAGAAGACTGTGCTATATTGTTTTCATACTTTATTGTTTTAACCAATTAAAGAACGTTTAATCCGTAACTTATATTCTTTTCAGGATGCTGGCCTCAGTTTCATTTCAGTGAATTTGAGTGAAAGAGAATATCTGAAGTGAAACCACCGAACTCCTCGGGAATCAATCTTGTTTCCCAGATATTTTCCGTTGAGATTTGAGTAATCGCAACCGTTGTACCACCAGGCGCCAGTGAATCGCACAGCACAGTTTTCACTGGTCCACCTATCATTATCTCTGTCTTTTGTGGTAAACGCCATGATATTATGCCACGCTAACGCATCTCCTGCTGTCCCTGAATATGAACTCACTTCAAGTCGATATTGCGCCTGCTCATCACCAATGCTGAACCTGCCATATTTGGCGTACACTCTAACTCCGTTCCAGTCCTCCAGCTCCACTCGCAGAGAGCTGTATCTAGAGGCCGTCAGCCTGTGGATATTGTCGTTTCCTAACCAGAACTGAGCCGTCAGCTGACCAAAGCCTGATTTGTAATCGTTCCATCCCCGATAGAAGTCCACCGAGCGATCTTGTCTTCTTTGAAACACTGCCCATCCTCCGCCGTCAGTGCGCATGTCACAATACACGGTGAAGGATCCTTTGCCGTCTGGGTTCACAGAATACACTCTATTCTGTGTATGGCCTGATTTCAACAGATCAGAGCAATCTGGTCAAACAAAATTAAGACGCTTGCGTAAATGGTAATATTCAGTTTCTACAGTATGGAACATTCGGAGCTATTATCAAGCTTTCAAATTAATAACGTTAATGGATAACAATAGCCATCAAACTATCTCTGTGCTGCAGATGAATCTGGACCCTTTAAACTTGAGCGAGTTTTTTGTGAGCGTCCACTGGGGCTGTAGTTTTCTTTAAAGTTTTATTTTTTCGGCATCAAAAAAATATCACACTAAAAAATTGTCAGTAGGTGAAGTTGAAATCTAAGGTAGCAGTTTTAAATAGAGCACATATTTACTAACACTCACTGACGTTTCCTTTGGGTATTTTTTTCACCTGTTTGTTTCTGTGATATTTTTTATCCTTTTTTCATTTGTTTTTTCTGTTTTCGTCGTTATCGTTATTGTTGTTGTTGTGGTTTCTTTCTTTCTTTCCTTCTTTCTTTCTTTCTTTCTTTCTTTCTTTCTTTCTTTCTTTCTTTCTTTCTTTCTTTCTTTCTTTCTTTCTTTCTTTTTCACCAAATATAAGCGTTGTTTCTGTTGCATCAAAATTGAAAACTCGCTTTGACTCCTTGCCCCGAAAGCTGCAGGCATATTATTTTAGCGGCGATGTTTGCAGCAAAGTTTGATTTCAAATCGCTTGTATGTGAAGTTAGCCATTGACGATATCCGCTACGAACATACATTATTTCTTCCCAAATGTGATTCCGATTTTGTTGATATTGTGACTTCTCGCGATGAGAACATAAAAAGCGGCCAGGTCTCCTTTGGGGTTTCTTAAGGACAAATTTTTGTGGTAAGATCTCTCGGGCTGGGGGTTGGGAGGTGAATGGGGGGTTATGATTTGTACGTAAACTTATTGGTAGCTTATGCAGGGAATTCAAAATCACAGCAAAAGTTTCTGTCAAGTTAGCAAAATCATTAGTGTAAAAAAACGCGCCAATATGTGGGCATATTTTCTCTGAAAGTCATTGAATGAGATGCCTACTTTTTAAGTCTCATGGTGGGATTCCAAAAATCCCTTATATATGGAGACAAAGGAGTACCTTTATAGCAATGATAGACAGATTTTCGATATTCCCAAAGAAAAAACATCGAGTAACATCGAGTATAGTTGAGAATTGAGATATTGTTATGTTGTTATCTTCAGTCAGTCTGTCAGTAAGTTATTATCACAGTAAGTCTTTCAATAAACTTGCACTATCTACCCAGAAAGTCTTCTAATACAAAACTCCAAGCACTTTAATCAGAATTACCAAACAATGAAGATGATTATCCCTCTCAAAAAAGATTATTAATAAAATAACTGCCGGTTTTAAGGGGAAAAAATGACACTAGAATAAGCCTCTGTTATTGGAAATCTTATCGCCTATCTATTTTCCTATATTGTATTGTATAAATGTATTGTACGTATTGTATAAATTGCTTTTCGTATATTATATTGGTTTAAAATTTTCTTTTCCTTTTTGTACATTTCAAAGTGGTGGTGTATTTTGTTCTCACCCGACTCGATTAGCTTCGCTACTTTCGGGTGGGAACTGTACTGTACTTCCAGGCAGGTTTTTTTTTTGCGGGAGGATGTGGCCCAACGAGGAGACGGACCAAACGAGAGCCGGAGGCGAGAGCCTGTGGGGGGGTCCGTGGGCAAGCTCCCCCAGGAAATTTTGAAAATTTGGTTGTCTGAGACTGTATTTCGTGCGTTTTGAAGGCAGTATGGTATGAAAACAGGCAGCCAAAAGCGAACTACATGTAAAAACGTAGATATTACTCAAACTTTTGAACTTCAAAATGGATTTTTTTTTGGCGCAGAGACTACTTTACGTATGTATTTTACGGTTTTAGAGAATAATGTCACTATTCAAAAAGAACAAAAATAGAAACAAAGTTGAAAATCCGTATTATTCACTGGGTTTGCTGCAAATGAAAACATGTTTTGTGCACCAGTGCGTTCACGGGTATAGATGCAATTGACGGTATATATTTTCTTTGCTTATTTATTCCATTTTTGCTACACTAACAGTGAATCAGAACGGAACTATACTATCTATATTTTTTTATCAATTCACTTTTTTAAAACAGTTGGTCAACAAAAAAGTGGACTTCCGCATCCTGTGGGGGAGTGCAGGCGAACCCGTCGCACCCCCCTTCCCTAGGGGCCTGACTTCAACTTCTTGTTAGTATTATAATAAATGTTTGATTGATTGATTGATTGATTGATTGATTGATTGATTGATTGATTGATTGATTGATTGATTGATTGATTTGTAAAATACGACGCATTTTCCTAATAGCTTCAAATTCATCATCACATAAGGAAATTACGTTCGTCACATGAAAGGTACGGCGTATGAATCGAATTAGCCCTAGTGTCATATTACGCTGCAAGTACTCGCGTACCTTGGGATTTTCCGTGCCTAATTCACATTTGCTTAAGTGGTCCAGCTTTTTTAACAATTACACAACTCGAATTCCATCCAGACAGCTTAGCGCAATAATTCTTCTCAACTGAAATGGCGTTTTCCTTCCATTAAAATTAGTTAACTAATATATCATTCGCCACTTCTTTTCGGCACGGATGTGAAAATCAGTAGCCCTCCTTATTTTCTTCGTCGTTGCCGTGCGTAAAAAGGAAAGATATTGGCCACGGATCAATTCTACGTCTGAACTTCAGTATGTGATTGTCAACTACTAAACAGCCGCATGTAGCTGGCAGGCGATTGAACGCTACAAAACAGAATACTGCATACGTAGCAGCCCTTTCTGTCTCTATTAGTTAATAATGGGGTCGATATTTTCAATCTTTTAAGGACGGTGCCACCTTTGACATTATGCATCATAGTGTGTTGCGTATTTCGGGAAGGCCGAGAAACTCTCACAATTCAAAGGTATTTTTGCGCGGTATATGACTATGCACGTAAATTAAAAAAGATCTTAAGTAGCAAGGGCCGCTGAAATCCAAAAAGAAAATTAACCGAACCTCCAATTTTGTTCTAGAGATAATTAAGCTGCAATTTTGAAAACAAAATGCCAAATATTGTCAGGTGTTTTAAATTATTGTTGCATTTATTTTTTTCTTTCTAAATTTCGTAATAAATATCAATATCCCTTGTGGTAGTCTGCTATTCCCGCATAGTCATAGTGAGTAAAATTAAAATACCTTTGTATTAGGAGGCATCGTCCTTACTCACTCCCACTTATTTGAGGTGGATATGATGGAGAGCACAAAATTACGGTATTTGACAGGCGATTCAAAAGCTGACAAAACACGATATATGTACCTACCTTTGCTGTTTTCATTATCAATAGTTGTCCCGGGGCCTGTTGCTCGAAAGTCTCGGTAACTTATCGGGCTTGATAACTATATTTTTAAATGTTTTTTCGCCGATTGCACAGTGATTACAGACATGCTACTTGGCCAATGTTTTCATAGAACTAAAAGATTTTAAAATTTAGTATTCAAAGCTAACAAAAATTGACTTCTGTTAAGAAACATTTATCACCAAACACACTTATCGGGCCCGGTAAGTTATCGGGACCTTCGAGAAACCAGCCCCTGGGCCCGGTTGTTCGAAAGCCGATTAACGCAAATTTATGCTTAAAATTAACCGAGATTTTTATCTCGCCCATTTTAAATGTTTTCAAGAGCCAATTTTAAGCAAATGGTAAAGAAAAGTCTAAGTCAAAACTAAAGGATGAAAATCTTTTTGAAGAATCTTTATTGGTTAGGCATTAAACTTGAATTAAAGTTCATCTTAACCCAGGATTAGGTTAACCGGGCTTTGATAATGAACAACTTGGTCCTGATGTCCAATTTTAAACTCACCTCTAGTTTGAACATCAACGTCGGTCACAGTTTCCACGTCAAACACTCTAGCACTTTTCGCGACACAAATGTAAATCCCTGCATCCTCGTTTCTAATGTCTCTTATAACTAAAGCGCCATTGATCTGGTGACTCCGTCCAACTGGCAGTTGTGCTCCTTGTCGTTTCCAGCTGATGACTGGCTGTGGATCACCAGTAGCGCTGCAGTTCAATGTTAAATTGTCACCAGGACCTGTAACAACTTTAGCAGGTGGCTTAATAGTGAACCGAGGAAGGGAGACTACTACGAAAAGAGTTTTCTGTACAGCACTTCCTAACAGGTTAGTCGCCGTGCAGAAGTAGCTGTCAGAATCAGCTTTGCGGACATCAAAAAGTTTCAAAACGGTGTTATTGCTCTGCACCCTCGCCTGAGGCAGCTGACCAAATGACTTGCTCCACGTCACAACTGGTGTAGGATGACCAGTCACGTGACAAGTTGGAAGTGTGGCATCGCTTCCTTCAATGACGTGCAGAGGTCCCGGATGAAGAGAAACAGAAGGATGGACTGCAACAAAGTAGAGATATTCCATAAGGTTACACACTCATATACGCGGAGTGTTGATAAAAGAAACATGATGAATTGAACTTAAAATCCCCGATACGTTAGCGGCCCGATAAATATATCTTTAATTGTTTTTTCGTACTTGGTCAACTTGGTACTTGGTCAACGTTTGAATAGAATTATTAAAATTATCAAATTTAGCATTCAAAGCTAATAAAAATTGGCTTTTCGACGAAAAATTTAAGACTAAATCTTTAATTGAAATTTTGCTTGAAAATAGTCTCTTTTTTAATCGAAATGAATTGTAAATAGGTTTTTAATTTTTTTTTATATATTTTAAACTTGTAAATAGCAATTTGTGTGGAATATTTTAATAAAGATTACATTTTTATCACCAAAGATACTTTTCGTGCCCGGTAATTTCTCGGGACCTTCCAGAAACGCAACCCCGGTCCAAGCTTTAAAGAAAATGCAAAAATTCTCTTGCTCATAAAAATCAGATTTGCGGCCGCGGCAGGTTCATGCTCGGCTTCATTTGTCAATATTATTCTCTTACCGTATATTTTAATCGTCTTAGCTGTTGAACAATATCTGGTGAGGCTTAGTAGAGTTCAGCTGCCAAGATTTTTTTTTATTATTATTATTTGCTTTTACGTGACACGATATTTACAATACTGAACACTACTAACATTACTTTACAATACTCACGATATAAAATAAAAGTAATAAAAGAATAGAAAATGTTTCCAGGGGCTGTGCAACGTAGCTGGACGGGACCAATAGAAGTTTAGTAGCTAGCATATGCTGATCTATACATTACACTAAGAACACTGACATCTTGCTACGCACATTAAAAAAAATAAAAGTAATCAATATTTAGTGCGCCAGAAAATTTAACTAATTCTATCAATAAATGGTGAAGAAAGAACGACCTTTTTTTTAAAATTGTTAATTTATAGTTAACATTATATATTATAGTAATCTTAGATCGTTTTTGTAAATAATCATTTGATTTTTGTTTCATTAATTCATTTTTATAATTCAGACACAGAAACACCCTCTAGGAGACGTGCTCGTTATTATTATTATTATTATTATTATTATTATTATTATTATTATTATTATTATTATTATTATTATATTGAATTACATTGTTTGTCGTTTGTTTACGCTGTTCTAGCTGAACGACATCTGCAGGTGAAAACGGTCAGGTCAGGACCCTTAAACGGAAGAACTTAAGTTTGAGACTTGAGTACAACTATTGGTAAACCCGGTAATTTCCTCACTTCCTGAATCCTCTAGTATAAGTATAAGTGAATTTCAGGTTTGCACAATTGTTTTTCCTGAGTGCGTTCTTTCCTTAGAATTATTTTTCATTTGGTATTGATTTGCAGGTGGTAATTTTAAAATAGTTCATTTCCTAATTAAAGAAAGTGAAAACACTTACCATTAACTTCCAATTGAGCCACTGCCAGAGCTTTTCCCAGGATGTTTTCCCCTGAACATTGATAAACGCCAGAGTCACTTCCTTTTACATTCCGTAATCGCAATCTTCCTGCTGAAACCGCTGACTGACTTATTTCAGACTGACTGTTCAATTTACTCCACACTACAGCAGGCTCAGGATTACCACTGGCTGAACACTGAAACGAGGCTGATCCGCCTTCATTGACAGTCAACTTTGTAGGAGAAACAGCAACAGCAGGAGCTGAAATCGATTCACCAGGTTCTCCTTTAGCTCCTGGCATACCTGCTGATCCCATATCTCCTTTAGGTCCTACTTCTCCTCGAAGCCCTACAGGTCCCGTGATGCCTTGCTTACCACTCTTTCCCGGCGATCCCATAATACCTTGCTCTCCTTTGTTTCCGGTTTTCCCTTTCTGCCCTCTTCGTCCTCGAGCTCCTTTTTGTCCCTGTGGTCCAGGTGGACCGGGAGGGCCTGGGGGACCGGACTGACACGTGACACTCTTTGAATGGCAAAGATGCGGTTTCAATTCCGATAAAAGTTTGCTCATTTTTAGTATTGTTTTTGCTGTGTAATCAGCCTCTGTGGTATTTTTATCTGCATTACGCCTGTTTCTATGTTGCAGTGTATAGCGTCGGAGTACTATGAAGAAAAAGAAACAATGAGTCGTATTGAGTCGTTTAAGCCCAAATACTGAATCATAGACATACATGAAGGAACAAATAAAAACCAAGGGCTGAGTTAGCACTTAATTGAGGGATCAGAACTAACCCCGTGACTTAACCCTATTCAGCATTTAGCATTGATTGGTTTTCGTTATTTTTGGGTCAATTGGAAATGGTGAAATTCAGGATGGTTGATCCCATATAGAAGCTGTGCAAGATCAATGACCTCAGTTGCAGGGTCACATGACGTCATCTTCTCATTATTCAGGAAAATACACCAAATACACCAAAGGAAGACGTTTTGGACGTCCCCTTTTGATCATAGCTTTAGCGGAGGAGGAGGGGGGACACCTTGTGCGGCAAATACGGTATTGTGTTATTACAGATAAATGTCTGCATGGCAAAAACACGCAACACGAAAATAAAAAAAAATAAATTATTTTCAAAAATTTTGGCAGTCAAGCGCGTCATGCGAAAGAGCACCTAATTCCTTTTATTCATATTTGTAACACTGAGATTTTTAATTTCTTGTACTGCCGCAAAAGATTAACCATCCCTTCTGAGGATTTGATTCTAAGAGTAAAAGGTTCAAAACTACAGAAAAATATTCCCCAACTATATATCTGCATATTACTGACTACCAGGAGAAAACTAAGGGGCAGAGAGGGGAGCAAAGGCGTTGGCAATTATATGTTTGCGTGTCATTTTTTGATTTTTGTTGATTCAAACATCTGGAAGTCGATTCAACAACAGGCCATGAGATCTTGCGACCGCCATTATCTCCTTCTGCCTTTCAGATAATATATATTTCAAAGGAAGTGCAACAAGATCTAATGACGCTCTGTTGTAGTTCCATAAATGTGAATCGGAAAATGAAACTCTCACTACTCAGAGTACAGTTTGAATTTCTCTCGCTTTACAAACCCTTGTAAAAATAAGGGAATACTCCACGTTTACATATCTCAAGGGCTGGCTAGACCAGGCGTCTCTCTCTGTCTCCCTTATTTTCTCTTGTATGTAATTGACAAGAAAAAGTTTTAGGACTTGATCTAATCACCTTCGGTTTCCTTTGCCAGAGAAGACAGGAAGCAGGATAAACATGTAATGAAAATTCATTTGTTTTAATGTAACATAACCTACCATTTATTCTGCTCTGTTTTTGTTACGATGGGGGTGACTTCTCACATTAAGCAACAGTACAGGAAAAAATCTGCATATGAGAATTATTTCACCTGGATGATCTCCAAGAACTTAAGGATTTTATCCGAGGATGCAAATGTTAACTGAGTATTCTTTCTGTGCGAAGGTTTCACTCTTGGAGTGAAGAAATCAAGGTGCAACAGAATCTTTTCTAACCTTTTTTTATTTTCTTTTTTTTTGTTTTCAAATCGTCTAAATATGTTGAGAATTAGTAAGAGAAAGTTCTAGAACGTGACGTAATAACTTTCGATTTTCGTAATTGTCACATTAGCCGGACAGGAACCGGTGAGGGTAAAAGGCGGAAAGAGTTTGCGGAATGGTATGTGGAATGGCGTGCGGAATGGCATAATTATGCAAAATACGATTTACGCGGGAATTAAATTAACTGAAGAGCGCGTTATGTTTTCGCGCCAATTTTATAAGAGCAGCAGCTTTTTTGATGCTGCGGACTCTTGCTAAATATTAACAACAATTCGAGGATTTGATCGTCTGATTGTTGATTTGGAAGAAGTGAGGGTAAAGAAAGCGATGAAAACTGTTTATAGTTTTCGTATTCAAGGAACTATGAGTAAATCCGTAGTAAATTAAATTTCATGTTCACTTTACTCCATGCGACTTCGGTTGACAAAAATAACGTGGCAGCGTGAAGTCTTCTCAGGAAAAAGATTGATCCTTTACTGAGGGCAAATAATAAACCTTTTTTTTTCTTTTTTTTTAAACCCTCGGTATAAGATCAATTCTCATATCCTGTATGTTCGATGATTCATTTATCATGAGCGGGAAAATAAACAACAATTTGACCAAAATGCATTTGTGATAAGAATAGTTTCACAACCTTTCAAACAACCAGTGTCGATAATTAGACACCATACTTGCCATCTGCTTTTTTGCTCTAGGGCTTTTTCGCTTTACTGAAAGACCTTAGTTAAAGACGGATATGTTTAGTTCGATAACGTGTAACTGAACTATAGCTACCTGAATCGCCGTATTAAATAGCTAGGTAGCTAGCTCAGCAGCTCAACAGTGACTTGCGTACTCGTCGCTCGATGAAAATGTAAGGTGAGAAAAAGTAGAACATATTTTTCCCATGAGTTGTACAAATTGTAACCGTGAAAGAGTCTGATAAAATGACCGAGTTTAATTTAAAATTTCTCACATAATAGTTTTGGCCTTAGACTGATGTTATTTCTCCAGTCAGGTGTTGCTTTTTGTCTAGGCTACTCGCTGCCACGTTCTTTTTGTCAACTAGAAATTTAATTTATTCTTAGTTCCTTGAATGCGAAACTTCATCGATTTCTTCACTGTCACTTCCTAACCAGCGATCAGACATGTTCTATCCCAGGCGTTTATTTTCTAATCCTCGATCTGTTGTTTGGTTGTTTAATAGTCCGCAACATCGAAAAAACTGCTGCTCTTATAAAATTGGCGCGAAAACAGGATGCGCTCTTCAGTTAATTTATTCCCCACGTAAATCGTATTTCGCATAATTATGCCATTCCGCACGCCATTCCACATACCATTCCGCAAACTCTTTCCGCCTTTTACCCTTACCGGACAGGAACTGTGCACGCAGCTGAGAACAGAACACGCACACACTGCGCACTATATTCTGTTCATTCCTTTACTATTTGAAACGAGTTTTCTGCTCCCTACTACTCTAACTTACTTTCGGTAATCACAGTCTCACATAATAAGCCTTCTTGTAACCTAAAATCGAGGAAAACGTTACATTTGGCAACACGTTTCAGAGTCTGATACATGAAATAGACGACAGACAAAATGAAAGCTGCATTGTCCCAGTCTTTTCTGTGATGCTGTTAATTATTGTGCTGTATAAAAACTTATTCTGACTTTTGTGATAGTCGAGGTGAAAACCTGAAGTATGGCTAGTCAGATAAAAGCATTTGTTCTCACGAGTCAGCCAGATTAATATTTGTGTGGCGCTGTTTATTTTTGCCGTACATTCCTTGGTCCGGATGTCTGAACGTGTTCCGCATCAGTAGAATTCTAGGGTCTGATACCTAAAATTAACTCCTTTGATCTCAGTTATCAGAGTTTTGAGTAAATCGTTCTCGTGGTGATTTTGATAAAAATTGTGGTTGTGACTTTAATTCTGTGAATGAAATCCTAAAGTTCTAAATTTATTTCTTCTCTCAAACAAACATTTTTGATCTTATGAATAGTGCTTCCCTTTGATGCTTTTGATTATGCTGTGCTAAGTTGGTTCTGAGTTTTGAGTCTGTGGATGAAATCGTCAACTGTATCCATTCCTTTCTTGTCAGCTGGCTTTGTTTATTATGCTATACAAGGTATGGTATTGTACTGAATGTAGTCCGCAGATCATTCAAGTCTACCGGAGTAATTCCGGTGTTGTGCTTGCCAGGTTACCATGAAAGGTGCCAAATCACAGATTTAGCGTTAAAATTTGCTGGTTAATTCCAAAATGGAATTAAGCTTTTCAGCGTTACTCAAGACGAAACTATAATTCAGTAACTTTGAGAACTTAGCACAAACTTACCAGGGACATTCCTTGATGTCTTTACCGCGTGCTTTGGTTCGCTTGTTGGCGGCTTATTCTCTGGGACGGCGTTTTCAAGAGCATTTAATCTCTCCTTGTGTTTGTTCAACTCCAATTCTACTCTCAAAAATCCCGCGCAGTACAACACGATTGACAAAACAGAAATAAAAGTTGCAAACGAAGGCAAACTCTTCCTCTGAGCGGTCATTTTGAGTGATTTTACCAATACGCAGTTCTTAGAGCAAAGCTCGTTATGTGATACTATGATCACAAATGTCTACAGCTTGCCAAGTTTTCAGCTATTTATGTTACTTATCTTGTTATCATAGAAGGCAAAGTTCAAACATGTTTTGGCACAGCTTTGGTATCGTGTGGTGTTGAAATTAATAAATTTATCCCCGACTGTAAATGTGTTGAGAGGCATACAAAGGGTCAAATGGTCTGAATTTAACCTTTCTTTTGGCAACTACAAGAACGGATGTTCAAATGTTCAACTCGATCAGACACTTACACTCAGCCTAACTTAGAACTGGAGTTTTTTCCGTCAAACAAATCGCGGTAATAAAAATACCCAGTTATTGTTCCTTTTTCTACGTAAAACGTTTCAATGCCTTATATTGTTTCTTTTTTATGCGTTGACTCATTTCTCAGTTTTTGCTTTTGTTTGCTTGTTTCTATTTTCAAGCTCAAGGTTACAGAGAAACCAAAAAGTACATTTTTTTCTGAAAGCTTGACTTTTCCAAGAAACAAACAATGTATGGATTGAATGCATTACGTGATTTTTTTTTTATTTTATTTTTTTGCTTTTATTGAATTTTTTCATCCCATAAAGGAACACCGGCAGCGAATGTTTACGTATTTATGTAGTTTCTCTTTGATTTTTTTCATCTCAGGAATACAGGATAATTTTTTACAAGACATAGCTTTTGCGTGATTTTTTTTATCTGAGGCATATACCACCGACTGTTTCCGTTCAAAATGAGGAGTGTGGCTGCCTTCGCACATCAAACTTATAACATCCGAAGGAGTTTCGACAAGACAGACTGATTGTTATTCGTAAGATAAAACTTTTTACTTAAGATAACAACTCAGACGGCCTTCCACACACGTGGATGATGAAGGATTACACGGATAAAGACCAAACAAAATCACACTCGTGATGAGAACGAAAACATGGCGGCTACGAGCCAGGATGAGCGGTCACCAAGCAAATTGGTGACATGCATCCGCTGACCTTACAAAACTATTACTGCAGTACCGCTGTAGTAACATGGCTCCTCAACTGCATCCGTGCAGTTACAAACAACAATAAACTTAAAGGTTTAAACTTCAATAAACTAGTAGTTAAATGCTCCGCAAACAGTAGTGTCTCGAAAATTCACATAACTGCTCCGCAGCAGTTACTGAAATGATCAACAAGTTAATAAATTTAACGTTCAACTGCAATGTTCACTGTCATAATCATGTCGCTCTTCAAGTGTTCTTCGTTGGCTCCTCGATGGGGACTTCCCTGGTCTCCCGGTGAAGGACATCCTCCTCGACCACTTCACCTGCCGTCAACAGTAGAACAAGCTTATGTATAGGTCTGTCTAGATATGACGGCGGGCTTTGGCGTTTGCCACGATCATCCAAATCTCCGTCTGCCATCAGCAACCTGACCTTTCTGACGAAACCATCTTCACTAGGGTAAGTCTGCACTACTCTGCCGAGCGGCCACTTGTTACGGGTTCCCTCATTCTCTTTGGAAATCACCACGTCACCAACAGTAAGATTTCTCTTTGGCTGAACCCACTTCCGTCTGACTTGTAACGATTGAAGATACTCTTTGCGCCATCTTAGCCAAAATTCGTTCGCGAAATACTGCACCCTTCTCCAACGCCTGCGACAGTACACATCCGCTCGTTGAAATTCTCCTGGTGGTGGTAGCACTCGTTTTGGCTTCATAGTGAGGAGGTGGTTTGGTGTTAACGGCTCTGGTGCATCTGCATTACATAGGTAGTCAACACTGAGAGGTCTTGAGTTGATAATGCACTCGACTTCCGTCATAAATGTGCGCAAAGTTTCATCATCGAGTTGGTTCCCAGCCTTCAACAACAGTGGTTCCAATGCATTGCGTACACTGCGAATCAACCTTTCCCAGGTTCCTCCCATGTGGCTAGAGTGGGGCAGGTTCATTTTGAATGGGATCCACTCGCATCCATTCCTTAGCAAATACTCTTGAACGTGATCTTGGTCCATCTCAGATAAAGCTGACTTCAATTCATTCCGTGCACCAACGAAATTTGTCCCTTGGTCAGACCTCAGCTGCCTGACAGCGCCTCTCCGATTCATGAAACGACTCAGCGCATTGATAAAGGAAGAACTGTCCAGTGAATTGGCAGTCTCAAGATGAACACTTCTTGACCCCATGCACGTGAACAATACTCCATAACGTTTAACGTCACTCCTTCTTTCTTTGACAATGAACGGTCCGAAGAAATCAACTGCACAATAGGAAAATGGAGGTGCTGGTTCGAGTCTGTCCACAGGAAGACAAGCCATCTTCTGCTGCTCTGTGGGTCTACGTAGCCGTCTACACGTTACACAGCTTGATATGAATCTTGACACTCCCGAAGATCCACTGATCAACCAATAGCCATTCTGGCGCAGCTCGTTATGCGTTATCCCGCGACCCATGTGGTTCACTTTCAAGTGGTGATGTTGAATCAACAGTTCAGTCAAATGACCTTTTCGCGGAATAATGACTGGATGCTTCATATCAACTGGTAAATTTGCTCTTCTGATACGTCCTCCAACACGAATCAGACCATCTTGGTCCACGAAGGGATCCAGTTTGTACAGCGGTCTGGACTTTCGCAATGCTTGATTTCTTCTTCTAGCTTGACTTCTGTTTGTTTCTCCGTCAGTCACATTCAGGTTGCAGAGAATTTGAAGTTCTTCATAGAAATGTTCGTACTGCAAACACCGGATGATGGTCTTCTCTGCTCCTTGAAGCTCTGACAGTGCAACCTTTTGCACAGATTTCTCAGCATCTGCCCCTGACCTTGTCACTGGTTTCCTGGGCTTCTTCACTTCTCTTCTTTGAAACATGGACTTCAGTCGTAAACATAGCGCTATGACCTTCATAGCTTGGTACCAGCTGGATACACCATCCAGTCTGCTCGTCTCGAAGTGATCAGGAAAGGGAACAACACTCTTGACTTCCGTAATCAATACGGACACTTTCTTCACCTCCGGGTCGGACTCTTGAAGGGGAGACACCTCCACATTTTCAGGTTTACAGGATCCGCTCTTCCATAGAAATTCAGGACCGGTTAACCAACGCGATCCTTCTACCAGCTGCTTTGCTGTGAGTCCTCGTGACGCGTAATCTGCTGGGTTGTTGCTTGTGTCAACATAGAACCACGAGTTAGGATCAGTTAGGTCACGGATCTGCTGCACCCTGTTAGCGACATAAACGTGAAATCTCTTAGCTTCATTGTTAATGTATCCGAGAACTACTCGGCTGTCTGTCCAGAAGAACTCTTTGATCTCTGGGTACTCCAACTCTCTTCTCACAAACTCACTTATTCTTGCTGAGGTGGTAGCAGCTGCTAACTCCAGCCTTGGGATGGTCTTGTGCTTTAGAGGCGTTACCCGTGCCTTTCCGACAACGAAAGAGCAATGAACTTGGTCATGTTCGTTAATCAGTCTAAGATAAGAGCACTGACCGTAGCCCTCCATTGAAGCATCTGAAAAGTAGTGCATCTCCACAGCTTTCACGGAGTCAAAGTTATTCGGTTTGAAACATCGCTGTATCTCCAGCTTCTCCAACTCTACGACTTCTTGTCGCCACTTTTCCCACTGTGGGTGTAGATACTCAGGGACAGGGCTATCCCAGTCTAACTTATCTTTGCACATCTGCTGGAGTATCTGCTTTCCTTTGAGTGTGACAGGGGCTATGTAACCGTTAGGATCATAGATAGAACCAATAGTCGACAAGACACCTCGCCGAGTTAAAGGGCGATCACGAAAGTCAATACGGAACCGAAAACTATCGTTCTCAACACACCACGTCACACCCAGGGCTCTCTCAATAGGCAAAGGATCTACGGCTAAGTTCAGTTCCTTGATTCCCTTTGCATGGTCATCAACCGGAATAGCCTCAAGAACTTCCTTCTTGTTTGACACTATCTTGTGTAATCTGAGCCCTGCTTTGTCACAGATGGCTTGGCTGGCTTTGATCAATTGGATGGCTTCAGGAACTGTTGAAACGGACTTCAACCCATCATCTACGTAGAAGTCCCTGCGTATAAACGCAGCTGCATC
This sequence comes from Pavona decussata, assembly GCF_977016875.1. NCBI lineage: Eukaryota > Metazoa > Cnidaria > Anthozoa > Scleractinia > Agariciidae > Pavona > Pavona decussata. The sequence goes on from NW_028145712.1 coordinate 174,286, forward strand.
CGCACCAAACTCTTCTTCACCATCGTCAGCTGCTCGCCTAAGCCCGAAGTTCGCACAACCTGGGGAACTACTGGCTCCGAACAGGTGAACTTTCATACGGTACTCAACTACTTCATTTGACGGGTCCCCATCCCGCCACCACAAGAAACGCAACAGGTCTCTGTGCTCTTCAGCAACTACGAACTGGTGGAACATGCTCTTGATGTCCGTCATAAATGCAACGCTTTCCTGGCGGAAACGACACAGGATTCCTAACAGATCGTTCATAAAGTCAGGGCCTTGTAGCAAGTTGTCGTTGAGGCTGACTCCGTTAAACTGGGCTGAACAATCAAACACCACTCTGATCTGTCCTGGTTTCTTTGGGTGGTAGACTCCTGTATGTGGGACATAATTGACTTTACCATCTTGTACTTCAAGACGATCTACAGGAACTCTTTCTGCACATTGAGAAATTAAGTCCTTCATAAAGATCTGGTAGTCTGCAAAGAACTTCGGATTCTTCTTGAATCTGGCATTCAGCTGGTTCCACCTCTTTACAGCAAGCTGGCGATTGTTGGGTAGACACACATTGTTTGACTTCAATGGAAGGGGCATTTCATAATGTCCATCTGGTCGTTTCTTCACTCCGTTCTCTAGAATCCTTAGGAATCTCTCATCTTCTATGGAATAAGGTTTGTTCTTAGTACTTGTCTCAACAAAGTCAGTTTCTAGCACATGTAGAACCTTCTCCGGGTCAACAATCTCTTTGGCCTTCGTAGTGAACGCAAAGCGGCTATGGACTTCTGAAGCTGTAATTCTATTGCACACACCCCTGTCTCTGTCTTCCTCATCACGTGACTTGCAGACTCTTCCGATCACTCCCCAGCCAAGTACGGTTCTTTGGGCATACGGCTCATCATCTTCACCGGCAACTATTTCTTTTGGTCGGATAGCTCTCGGACAGTTGTTTCCAATCAGGATAGAAATCTCTGCGTCTGGATGGTACGGTGTCAACTTATCGGCAATGGGCTTCAAATGTTGCCATTCTCTGGCCACTTCAGGTTTGGGAATCTGCGATCGATTGGCTGAAACAAGTTCTCGGGTGAAGGCCACTGGCATTTTTACAACACACTCCCTGTGATAATCCAAAACTTCTAGCCCAGAGATCTTGCTGGTTTGAACGTGTGCATTCTGCTCTTGCATTGTTGTCAACAGAAGCTCAGTTGACGGGCCTTGTAGATTTAACCGTTCACAAAGAGTTTGAGACACAAAACTGACATTTGAATGGTCATCAAGAACTGCATACTGCAACACTTCCTTGTCTGGCTCTCCCACTGGCCTAACCCACACTGGTACAATCATGGTGTGATCAAATCCACTGCTTTGATCAGGAAGTAAACATACACTCATACAATTAGAGACGGCAACACTGTCTTGTGTTTGTTCCTTGTGAAGGCATGTGGGATGTATTCCTGAGCATGTTCTGCATTTCAATATCTTTCGGCAGTTTGCTACCTGATGACTGTTACTGGCTGCACAGCCCATGCATAAACGTTCACGGAAGAAGAAGTCTCTCCTTTCACTGAAAGGTCTTCTGCAAAAATCACTGCAGTCATCTAACTTGTGCACTGCACCACAGAAGAGACACTTATTCACATTGGCTGGACCTGGGCGACTTGATTTACTAGAACTACTAGAATCTGCTTCACGGTTGCCATGGCCCGAGACTGATGTGGCAAGGGAACTACCGCTGTTCCTATCTGGCTTCTGTCTGCTGTTAAAACTTGGACTGCTAGATGTAGACAGGCTTTCCAACTCTGGAATGTTCGCCTTATCTGCTGCATCTCTGATGAAACCCGCAAACTTGAGAAAGGTAGGGTAACTAGCTTCTCCATGGGTGTGTCTCCAATGATTAACTGCATCCCTCCACTTAGTCTCTAAGTAGTAGGGAAGTTTAGCACATAGCTTCACATTTTCTTTCGCATAATCCAGTACAGAAAGTGCTGGAATGTTTTCCTTGGCAGCTAAGACTTTATCAAGAAGGTCAGAATATTCTCTCAGAGCAACAGCGTCCTTAGGACCTATCTTGGGCCATTTATCTAACTTGTTGATGAAGGCTGAGCTAACAACATTGCAATTTCCATATCTTTCCTGCAGTACAGACTTGGCTTTCTGGTAAGCATCTTCTGTTCCGATCAGAAGATAGTGTTCCACAACTTGTTTTGGCTTTCCTGATACATACTGATTCAACATATTTAACTTGATGTCTGCTTCTAAAGGTCTCGAGTCGATCAGAGCATTGAAGGCACTTTTCCAAACTGGGTATTGCAGGGGGTCACCGCTAAAAATTGGAATGGTAATCTTTGGAAGCTGTCCAGAGACAAACAATTGTTTGCTCACAGTACTTTGTTCTAAGTTAGCTACAGTTAACTTGTCCATACATTTTTCCAGTGATGATGCTACCTTTTCCCACCCTTCACTGAAGGAGTTTGCTTGACCTTGGGGATGAACAGACTGGTAGCTTGAAGGTGATGCAACAACTGCTGACATAATTGGTGATGGACCACTAAAAGGAATAGTTACAGGAGGATCACCTCTTGTTGGTGTGACAGTTTGAGAACTAGGCACTTCTCCTTGAGTGGGAAGGCTATGTCTATGTTCAAAATGACGAACAGTAAATACTGAGTTTGTTACAGCTGCTGGAGAGAACGATGGAGCTGATGCCCGCAAACTACATGTGGTTGACTTAGGTGTGGATGTAGTTGTTAAAACTGGCGCTAGAGAAACTTGGGCATAGGACTGAACTGACGTGGAGACCACATTAGCACTGGTAGGTACTGGAAGAGATTGTAAGAACCTTTTAACTCCTTCGCCCTTACTATCAGAAGGAAGAGTAGCTAAGTCTTCATCCTGAAGCGAGGGTGTTTGCTCCTTTTCAATCTCTTCGCATACACTTAACTTGGCTCTACTTAGTTCAAGCTCCATCTTCAATCTGAGCTCTTCTAGTTTTTGTTCCTGCATTAACTTGTCTAGTTTTAGAGCTTTTTCTTGCTCCACAAAGGCTAACTTAACCTTCAAGGCCGCTTCTTCCTGTTGTAGCTTGTACTTATCTACCTTGGTTGAAAGTACAGTATCCACATTTGATTTATTGGTTTTGGTCAATTTACTCTTCTTGGAACCCTTAGAACTGACAGAACCAGACTCCAGAACTGTTTGTTCCAAGTATCTAATTTCATCCCTCACATCCCTTTCAAAACTAGACCACTCACCACAAACTTGCTCCCAGATGTCCCTGACATTCGCTAACTCCTCGTCTTGAACAATTTCTCTGATTTCGTTATACGCATCCGTGAATTCACTCCACAGAACTTGAGCTCTACTAAATTCCTGCTTCCAAGTTGATAATTCATTACACTGTCCTCGAAGCAACAATGTATTCCTTAGTGTTCCTGTAAACGTAGACCTTTTAGACTTGAACGATTTAACTTTGATTTCGGTTTGATAGTACCGACCCTTTTCAGTTAGCTTCCTGCTACGAACTTCAACCATTTGCTCACCATTTTCCTGTTCACTTAATGCCCCCACTTCGGCAGCCCTCGTTAACTCCGTAAGTTCAACAATTAAACGCGATGAATTCTCGCAAACGTCTTCTTTAGCATCCATTACAAAGTTGTCGCTGCCAGCAACAAAGTCATTACGGTAGAATTAAACTTCACTAAGAACCACAACTTGACTTGTTATTTCAACCGCATCCTCCGTGAGTTGTTATTGTGGCTGCCTTCGCACATCAAACTTATAACATCCGAAGGAGTTTCGACAAGACAGACTGATTGTTATTCGTAAGATAAAACTTTTTACTTAAGATAACAACTCAGACGGCCTTCCACACACGTGGATGATGAAGGATTACACGGATAAAGACCAAACAAAATCACACTCGTGATGAGAACGAAAACATGGCGGCTACGAGCCAGGATGAGCGGTCACCAAGCAAATTGGTGACATGCATCCGCTGACCTTACAAAACTATTACTGCAGTACCGCTGTAGTAACAAGGAGCATTAAAAAAGTTCACTGAAAAAAGTTTTACTCTGAATTCTCAATAAGCAAAAACACGTGCTTTCAACACATAGATGCCCTGACTGACGTTTATTCATTTTTTTGCACATAATGTTACAAGAGTTCTTGAAATCAGTCTTCTACCATTAATTGCCTGACATTTTTTTGTGGTACAAGCGCATTGAAACTACAAAATTTTCATTCCATTCTAGTTAGTTCGCAGGTGCGAGCTTCTTGAAAATTTAATTCTGAATACATTTAGAGTCAAAATAAGATGTACTGACTTGCTATAACTCAAGTTCCTACAAACGTAAACAGCATCCTGTACATAATTGTTCCCAGGCTCATAATATCTTTGGCACGTTTGACAAATACACGCGCTTATAACGCAGTCACCAGTTGTTATTTGAATCATTCTAATAAATCATAGTTTTCACCCAGCCCTAAGTATTATTCTGATTCGTAGGAATACTCATTACTAAGGCTTTTACCTCTCTAACCTGGTCAATATGTCATTTAATTTATATATAATTTTTTTTTTATATTTTTCTCCTTACTACTTCCAACCATCCAAATTTTGAGCAAGTAAAATTCAATTAGAGAATAAACGCAGCGGGCAGCTTCAGCGTTTTTGTATTAATTTATTAACCATTTCAGCTCCAGTATTAAGATGTAAATTCTCCTCACTGTTCTTATATACTTGTTATAGCACAGGTTGGGAGAATTTGTTTAAACGCCAAGAAATTTATATTCACTGATCATTTGTTTTTATTCTCATGACTTGTAGTGGTATGGTAAGGAGAAATTACATGCTTGTCACATGTCACTACTGAGGTTTGAAGGGTTAAAAAATTTAAAAATAAACAAAGATTATATATTTTTTTAAAAAAAATAAATCTTATTCAACCTACAGACTGCGTGTGCTGAAAGAAAATGTTTCTCACCTAAGCTAAACATTTTAACCTTTAAAGGATAATGATGGACACACAGATTGTAGTTCACTGTGACAGTTGCAGTAGTCGTTCAATATGCCCCCTTCCCTGTGCCCTAACCCCCCCCCCCCCCCTTCCGCAATGCCCTCACCCCCAAGTCAAAGTATACGACCATGCTCGAAGAAATAGCATGTGTAACTTTCAGAGGAGTGAAAGAATCTAAACTAGACGGCCGTGGAAACAGGGAAATACGGAAAACACTTGAGATCTTGAGATAAAATGAATACCATAGAATAAAAATGTCCAAATGACTAAACCAAGACTATATCAGTCAAAAATTTGTGTGGATAAAGATAAAAGAGTATACTCCTCATGAGGAATATCCTGGCCACAGCTACCGCCGGCTATTTACTAATTTCGTCATTACACTATTGCTGAATTCACATAAGGAACTGAAAACCTTGTTTAGCGGGAGACTCGTCTCATCTGATTCTCGATTTCAAATTTATCACGGTATTCTGTCAAGTGGAATTCCTCTTGTGACAAGTTTCTCTTCTGCTTATATGAATTCGGCTTATTCATTACCCCCCCCCCCCCCCACCCCACCCTCTTCCCCTCCTCCCCCGATGAAAGGTATTCACCGTGCGATTTTAATTTCAAGACGTTTTATGAATTTTTTTGTGTGTTATTTGAAGCCTTCGTTTTGTCTCAAACTTTTGTCTGAAACTATACAATTGTAAACACTATGCCATCAAACGAGCTGAAATTAACTGCCAACACTGCCGTTCTCACAAGCCTCGTAACTTATTTATTCAGAAGACGGCGCGGAAAAAGTCACACCTTGCCTTCTGTAACAGAAATAAGTGCTGGGAGAAGGAGAAGAAGAAGAAGAAGAAGAAGAAGAAGAAGAAGAAGAAGAAGAAGAAGGAGAAGCAGAAGCAGAAGGAGAAGGAGAAGGAGAAGGAGAAGAAGAAGAAGAAGAAGAAGAAGAAGAAGAAGAAGAAGAAGAAGAAGAAGAAGAAGAAGAAGAAGAAAAAGAAGAAGAAGAAGAAAAAGAAGAAGAAAAAGAACCTTTATTGATTTATACCGCTCAGGGTAGCCCCTTCAGATGCAAAAAGCTTCCTGTTATCAATGGGAGCCCTAAGCACAATAATGTACTAAAACTATAGTTTACATATGCATTAAATTTAATCAATGGGTCCAAACAAAAAGAAATATGAAACAACGCGATACTGTTCCTATTGAAATAACCTCGAAAGAGGTAAAGTGGCATTTTAGCTTTTTCTAGACAGGTTTTGTACTCAAATATTATCTGTTTGGCTTAGTAAATAGATCTTATTAAAAGAAACTTCTTCTCTAAAAAAAACACCTCTCTCGAATCTTGATGCTTGCAAAGATCGGAAGATTTAGTAAGCGTCAACTGAGATCCCTGTTCGATCGAGGAAACACGATATATCAGTGGTTTGATTAAAAAGGAAAAATAACATGTATTGACGAGAGAATAATAAACAACTTCTAGTTGTAGTTGCCTATGTAATAAGGATCGTGTTGTGGTATACTCTCTAAAGTCCTGTTGAGTGTGATTGTTTCAAAATAACCTAAGACAGATGATCTATTGAATGAGGTGTGAGGGATACACTATGTTGTGTTTATTAATAAATACTCTTTTAAGTCCTGTTGAGTGTGATTGGTTCAAAATAACCATAGACGGATTGTCTATTGAATAAGGTTTGAGGGATACACTATGCTGTGTTCATACTCTCTTGTTTCAACCTAGTGACGAACATTTAATCCGTAACTTATGTTCTTTTCATGATGATGGCCTCAGTTTCATTTCAGTAAATTTGAGTGAAAGAGAAGATCTGAAGTGAACCCACCGAACTCCTCGGTCATCAATCTTGTTTCCCAGATATTTTCCGTTGAGATTGGATTAGTGGCAATCTTTGTACCACCAGGCGCCAGTCCAATACACAGCACAGTTTTTACTCCACCTATCATTATCTCTGTCTTTTGTGGTAAACGCCAGGTTATTATGCCAAGTTAACGAATCTCCCGCTGTCCCTGAATATGAACTCACTTCAAGTCGATACTGTGGCTGCTCATCACCTGGTCCAATGCTGAACCTTCCATATTTGGCATACACTCTAACCCCGTTCCAGTCCTCGAGCTCCACTCGCAGGGAACTGGGTCTAGAGGTCGTCAGCCTGTGGATCTTGTCATTTCCTAACCAGAACTCAGCCGTCAGCTGACCAAATCCTGATTTGTAATCGTTCCAGCCCCGATAGAAGTCCACCGAGCCATCTCGTCTTCTTTGAAACACTGTCCATCCTCCTCCGTCAGTGCGCATGTCACAGTACACGGTGAAGGATCCTTTTCCGTCTGGGTTCACAGAGTACACTCCACTCTGTGTATGGCCTGATTTTAATAGATCAGAGCAATCTGATAAAACAAAATTAAGAGGTTTGTTTAAATGCTAACACCGTCAAAAAATGAAACGTTCGAAAATATAAGCTAGCCACGGTTTAAATAATGGATAACTATAGCCATTAATTAAACTGTGTCTGCGGAAGATAACATTTGACCCTTTAACTTGCTTGATTAATATTTTACATCTAGCGGGAACCAACGCAAGTTTTGGTAAGACGCGGTAGAAGGAGGATGACATACGAATTCGTGAGATGCGATGCAGGAGGGCCTCCGGCAGAGAATATGAAGAGAGAGGACATATGTGCCCCGTGCTACTGAGTGACCTCCGTTGGCCACAGCCTGACACTTGTACTTCACAAAGTCGGCCGTTGGGTTTACATGAATACACAAACAACAACTCGATAAAAAAAAAGGAACAAACGAGTTCAATTATCCTGAAAAGACCTCTAACAATGTTAATTAGACACAATTTTAACATGCACGTGTACTTATTAAATTGGCCCCTTGTCGAAATATTTCTCTAACGTTTTATGTTTCCGGCGAAACAAAATACCCGAAAAGAAATCGCCATGACATCATACCGAAAATTGCCGGTAGCTTGTATTAGTAATTCACGACAGCACCTAAATTTAAACAGAGCACATGTGCAAACACTCGCACAAGTTCCCACAAGCTTTTTTTATTTCCACCAAATATAAGCCTTGCTTCAGCTGCATCAAAATCGCACTTTGAAATCTCACCAAAAGTTGTAGACAAATTATTTTAGCAGCAGTTTTTGCAACAAAGTGTGATTTCAAGTCCACTTAAGATCTCCGCTA
>NW_028145712.1:187500-215000 GCF_977016875.1 Pavona decussata
GGTCCAGAAAGTGGCTGCTTATAACGGGACTTTTCCGGCGAATTTACAATGTTTCCGATATCCAATTTAACTAACCTTTAGGATGTTGAACCTCAACGTAGCTCACAGTTTCCACGTCAAAAACTCCAGCACTCTTCGCGACACAAATGTAATTCCCTGCATCCTCGTTTCTAATGTCTCTTATAACTAAAGCGCCATTAATCTGCTGGTGACTCCGTCCAACTGGCAGTTGTGCTCCTTGTCGTTTCCAGCTGATGACTGGCTGTGGATCACCAGTAGCGCTACAGTTCAATGTCAAAGTGTCACCAGGACCTGTAACAACTTTAGCAGGTGGCTTAATAGTGAAGCGAGGAAGGGAGACTACTACTAAAAGAGTTTTCTGTACAGCGCTTCCTAACAGGTTAGTAGCCGTGCAGAAATAATCAGCAGAATCAGCTTTGCGAACATCAAAAAGTTTCAAAACGCTGTTATTACTCTGCACCCTCACTTGAGGCAGCTGACCAAATGACTTGCTCCACAACACAACTGGTGAAGGATGACCAGTCACGTAACAAGTTGGAAGAGTGGCGTTGCTTCCTTCAATGACATGCAGTGGTCCCGGATGAAGTGAAACGAAAGGACGGACTGCAACAAAGTAGATACATTTCACGTATCAAATAAATCATGTACATGAAAAAGTCTCTTGAAAAAAAGGGTCATAAACATCAGACTTGGGAGAGCGGCAGCTTCATGATTTCCTTCATTTGTGAATATTACTGTTTCATGTCGTTTCAAGCACGGTGCTACTTATATTGATACAAAGCCAGTCGACACCATCGACTGATGAAGACCAGCTGGCTTGCGGTCGTAACGTTGCGATCGACGCCTGTGATAAACAATCGTGAGAAAAAACAATACATTTTCTTATGTTATTATCTCCCCCTTATTATCAGCATTTCAATCGCCTTAGCTGCTAAACAATTTCTGGTGAGGCTGAGATTTCAGTTGCTAAGGTTCCTTGAAGAATACAAAATGTTTCCAAACGCACAACAAAGCTGGAGGAGGCTCAATAAAGTCTAGTAGCTAGCAATTTCTAAACTAAATGTTAAACATAGATTCTAATAGTAATTCAGTGCGCTAGAAAAATTAACTATTTTCATTAGTAAATGGTTTAGAAAAGAGGCATGTTGTATTGTCAGTTGTTTACGCTCGGGTGCGATAGCTCATAATCGTCATCTGGTGAAGGTGACTGAAAACTGTACCGGCATCGAAGAGGTCATGGGTTCGAATAAAAACTCCCGCGAGCATTTGGCGATTCGCGTCCGTCAATCATGTGCTCCTTATATGGTGTTATAGGAATTTGCCCATTTATAAATAAACTAAAGTCAAAAGACTTACCATTAACTTCTAATTGAGCCACTGCCAAAGCTTTTCCCAGGATGTTTTCCGCTGAACATTGATAAACGCCAGAGTCATTTCCTTTTACATTCCGTAAACGCAATCTTCCTGCTGAAACCGCTGATTGACTTATTTCAGACTGACTGTTCAATTTACTCCACACTACAGCAGGCTCAGGATTACCACTGGCTGAACACTGAAACGAGGCTGAATCGCCTTCATTGACAGTCAACTTTGTAGGAGAAACAGCAACAGTAGGAGCTGAAATCGATTCACCCGGTTCTCCTTTAGCTCCCGACATGCCTGTGGATCCCTTGGATCCTTTATGTCCCACTTCTCCCTGAGGCCCCACAGGTCCCATGATGCCTTGCTTACCACTCTTCCCCGGCGATCCCATGATTCCTTGATCTCCTTTATTTCCGGATTTTCCTTTGTGTCCTCTTCGTCCCCGGGCTCCTTTCGGTCCCCGTGGTCCAGGTGGACCGGGAGGACCTGGGGGACCAGACGGGCACGTGGCACTCTTTGATTGACAGAGACGCTGTCTCAACTCGATTAAAAGTTTCACTTCTTTATTCATCGTGTCCACAGTGTTTTTCGATGTCGTAGTGTTTCTAATCACGTCGGCATTTCGCCTGTTTCTATCTGGCTTATAGAGCTGAAGTTCTAGAATGATATAAGGAAAGATAACAAGATGCAGTATTTTTAAGGATTGTTGTCATATGAGTCGCTATTTCACCAACTCTCATTGCCTATCTTAGCGTCACCCAAAGGTTCATTTCGCCTTAATCGCCTCTGTAATTCGGAGGAAAATCTTAAGTCACCCTTTGAGAAAATCTCAGCCTGCTCAAAATTTCGTAACACTAAAAATCTAATAGCTAGTTTCGTTTTCGGAGGCGCAAATATCTCGTTAAAAATGCGAAATAAGGTCAGCTTCCATTTTCGTAAAGCAAAAAACAGCTCGTTAATTCGGAAAGCTGAACATTCCCTTTCCTAAAACTTTCTGCAAGTTAAATTTTTAGATAAAGTATCCGTAAAAACCACAGTATTAGCTTACACAAATAGGAGTCCCGTGTTAAAACGGGACACAATTCAAAATATCTTGGAACCAAAGAATAGTTGTCATGTATTTTGCTTAAATCGGTAGTAGGGTGCGACCGACTACTGCGCAGCTCTCGTGCGGGAAAGGAAAAAGGGAGGAAAAGCTGCTAAAGATGAGAGCAGTTCTGTTGGTTTTCACTCTATCCTGATTCTCTTCCACTCATAAACTTTCTTTAACTCAGCATTCTGTCGTCTCTACGCTGGAGCGATTCTTCAGCATTTATAAGTTCAAGAGGTTAAAGTTTTTATTTTAGAAATTTAAAAATATATATATATCCTTCTAGCTTTTGGCAATTCAGAGTATTTTACAATGCAAAACATTCGGTAATTTCTCTTAATATTTTTCTCTTAAATCAACCGAGAGGCGCGAAGCGTCGAACTCATGGATACTCACGAGCGAAGCAAGCGAGCCTCGCGAGCGTCCAGACCTTTCGTTTGAAGACAACGCGCACTCATATGACAAATAAACGCAATAAATATGACTATTATCATTGGTTGTTTGATTCTTTTTTATTAATTAACGCTAGAGTAAAGCTTACTTTCGATAGGTTTTTACAGTTTTCGTAACAGCGCTATATTGAAGTATTTCGTATAAGGAACTTTTTATATTTCACCATGAAGAATAATTATTGTGCAGCGTTTGGCAATGTTGTGATTTTTTTTTGTCTTTGACTGATTCTAGAACTTGACCTCATCACCGTCTGTTTTCTTTGTCAGAGAAGACAGGAAGGACATCTACACGCAAACATTCCGTACATTACTTTGTTTAGGCCTGAACTTTAATTCGTCCTTCCATTTTCCTGGCGAGCAAGCCACTATTTGAAAATCACTATTTCTCAGTAAGCTTTCTCTTAATGGCAGTAACACCAGTCTTTGCGTAAGCAAGAAAGCTTAGTGCATTTACGTTAAGTGCTACACATTTTAACTGTTAAATATGATGGGCCCGTACAAATTCGTAAGGCCTGATAACGATTGCAAATAAAATCTCAAGACTGAGTCTTCATGCTGCTCGATCCTTTGATGGAAGATTGCTATAACGTACATTGAGGATGTTAATGAAATCCCCAAGGGTCATTATTTCAATGAGCACTTCTGTACTTTCCTATGGTGATGTTAATTTTGCTGGGTGGTGGTTCTGGCAGTTTAAGACTGTGGATAAAATTCTGAAGTTTAACTTTTCAAATATAAGCTTTAGATAATCATAAGCGGCAGAGGTGGAGCTTTACTGAAAAAAACTGCTATAAGGTACAGCAAGGACACAGTGTGAATATTCAAGTTAACAGTGACTGAGAATAGGCCCAGATCCCGTTGCACTGTTTACTTTGCTGTGCTAAACAGTTTTCGGGTTTGAATTTGTGGATTGAATCCAAAAGGAAAGCTTTTCAATAGCACTAAACCATGACGCTATTTCTTTTACAGTGATTCTCAGTACTGAGTACAAACTTACCAGGGACATTCCTTGTTGTCTTTGCGTGCTTTGGTTCGCTTGTCGGCGGCTTATTCTCTGCGACGGCCTTTTCAAGAGCATTTAATCTCTCCTTGTGTTCGTTCAACTCCAATTCTACTTTCAAAAATCCGGCGCAGTACAACACGATTGACAAAACAGTAATAACGGAAGCAAATGAAGGCGATCTCTGCTTTTGAGCTGTCATTTTGGACAATTTCAGCAATAAGCAGTTCTCGAGGCAAAGGTGTTTGTTGTCTCAAGGGCAAGGCAATTATCACGAGTATGGACAACTTGCCAAGTTTTCTGCTATTTTCATTACTTATCATGTCATAAAATGCTGGACAAAGTTCAAGCGTGTTTTGGCGCAGCTTTGATAAGTGTGGTTTTCACGTGTAATCTGTGGAGAAAGCCTATGAAGAGTCAATTCCTATTAATTTCAGCTGACCTTTGTCAGTAACAAATTTTGCATATTCAAGGACAGCAAAGCGTAACTTTAAGCTCTGATGCGAATGAAGGATTTTAGGAGGTGAAGTGTCCACATAATTCAACCAATTTAATGTTCAGTGTTCAACCTCCTCCTACATGTACCAATCCTTTTAAACTTTGCGTATTGCTGTCGTTGAACATCTTAATAATAATATAAATAATAATAATAATAATAATAATAATAATAATAATAAATGGAAACGTCATGTGAAACGTCATGTAAAGTTTTTTTTCGTTAATTTTCCTTTTGAAATAAAAAAAAGAAATGTGGGTCATTTTTATAACCACAAGTTATACTGTTGTTATCTTGGTAACCTTGTGTATGTCAAAAAAACGACCATCACTTTTTTCACCATTGTTTAGGCGTTTGTTTGCTACCATTATTTTTGTATCGCTTGATAAACAGTGGTGGTAATGTTTTGTCAAAGCTGGAAAGTTCTGGAAACTGTTGTCAACCCACCTTGAGTCGACAGCGCCGATCATCTATTATACCAGTTTAAACTCAAGGTGCACTTGTCGAAATTTTTTGATAATCTTTGTATGATAATTTGCCGTGCCGAAAACTGTGTTTTGCGAGTATGCTTTTTCAGCGGAAGATTAATTTGCTTTAATTTGGAAAGTTACATTTTAAATTTTACGAAACACACTGGACAGGTTTCACCAAGTATTGCCACCGATTGATAAAAATTGAAAGTTGAAATTTTATTTATCGGGCCAGTAGGTCAGTCTTCGCTTGTGGGCGGGGCTCGGAATTAGAGGACTCAAATTATCGTGTTTCTCTCAGCAGTAAATTTTTAATAAATTTTTAATAAATTTTAGTCTCCTTTTACAGAGATGCGATTGAATCACGCGCTACCTATACTCACACTGTCATTTGAAGAACACCAACAAAACGTAATAATTGTTGGAGGTTTAATGCACTAGTGGTCAATCCAACCCCCTTATGCTTTTGTCAAACAGTACATCTCTTTTTCTGTGTGATTACATTTCAAAACATCCTCTGAGACCCAGGGGTAGTTACTCGGGTAGATGGGATTTTCGTGGGCGAAAGTTTATCGTAAGAACGAGAAAAGCCCCCTGGGCAATTACTCTTATATTACCGAACCAGCTCTAGAAGAATTTTAATTCTCGATCCGCTTTTGATTCGGATCAGGCTTTCTTTGCTTAAGTTGCGTACATAACTGCGATGATCATTCACTAATTCAAAAACAGAACTATTCCCAAAAAACTCCCGAGTCCGACTTGAGTCAGTAACCTTATTTACAGGAGAAGATACCGTTCTTTTTTCTTCTCTTAACAATCACGAAAAAGATGCTGTTAAACTGAAAATTAAAATCAGAAGAAAACATGTTTCGAAACCAGGAAAACTCTAAGTACAAACAGTACAAAAACTAAATCATTAGTGTGCCATTCCACGGAACGTTTTCTTTACGAGCAATACCTGTGTTTCATGGCTTCTTATCAAAAGCAATGAAACACAGGTATTCCACAGAAAACGTCCAGTGGCAAAGTGGCCAAGTTGCCAGCGTGGTTGTCTCCCGTCTGGTACTGGGAGACGTGGGTTAGATTTCCGCTCGGGACAATTTGTTTTTGTATCCACTTGAGGTGTGTTAAAAGTCATGTTATACAGTGTTCCACTTCAAATGTTTCTTTCTTTCTTTCTTTCTTTCTTTCTTTCATTATCTTTTTTTCTTTCTTTCTTTCTTTATTTATTTATTTATCCGTTCACATTTTTCCCTATATAGCACAATCATGGATGATCAAAACTTGGTTCCGTAAGGAGTTGTTCTTTCTTAAATCTCTGCAATACAGGAACATTATCCGCTGTCTTCAATAGTCAGAAATATCTGACTGAGAATCGATGGTTAGGGTTGGATCTACTTTAGACTTTGATCTCCGTATTCAGTTTCTACGATATATATTTACGTTCTGAAAGCTTTGAGTAATACTCATGGTCAAGCAAGGTCCTTCAAAGGAGCGTTCAACACTTTTGCACTGAACGTTCACTGTTTTCCTGAAAATATATGTTGCAATGTACTATATGAGGCGAGTGTATCAGTATATTTTACGAGCTAATGATTAAAAACTTTTGATTTTGGTTTAGTCCAAACTAACGTAAGACATATTACCTATGCAATAATAATGGTGTTGGGGTGTACTCGTCAAAAATAATCAAAGATGGATTATCTAATTGATAATCTATTGATTACACTCATTTTTTTTATATAAGAACGTCTAATTTTGGGGCTAAGGCTGAACGTTCTATTTTTTATGGACAATTTGAGCCTGAAAAGTTCTTAAGATGTTCTTAGTTCTCTCTCATAGTATTTCAATAAGTACATGCGGACGTGACCAAGACACCTATTATTTGGGATAATTGGACAATATAGACTAAATTGTCAAACGGTTCTTATCAGAAAAAGAGTGTACTATGTCGTGTTCATACTCTATTGTTTTAACCTAATGACGAACATTTAATTCGCAACTTATATTCTTTTCAGAATGGTGGCCTCAGTTTCATTTCAGTGAATTTGAGTGAAAGATAATTTCGCCTGAAGTGATACCACGAGGCTCCTCGGTCATCATTCCTGTTCCCCACATATTTTCCGTTGAGATTGGAGTAGAAGCAATTGTTGTACCACCAAGCGCCAGAGTATCGCACAGCACAGTTTGTACTGCTCCACCTATCATTATCTCTGTCTTTTGTACTAAACGCCATGTTATTATGCTCACGTATGAGCGAATCTCCTGCTGTCCCTGAATATGAACTCACTTCAAGTCGATACTTCGCCTGCTCATCACCAATGCTCACCCTGCCATATTTGGCATACACTCTAACTCCGTTCCAGTCCTCCAGCTCCACTCGTAGAGAGCTGGGTCTAGAGGCCGTCAGCCTGTGAATCTTGTCATTTCCTAACCAGAACTCAGCCGTCGGCTGACCAAAGCCTGATTTGTAATCGTTCCAGCCCCGACAGAAGTCCACCGAGCCATCTTGTCTTCTTTGAAACACTGTCCATCCTCCACCATCAGTGCGCATGTCACAGTACACGGTGAAGGATCCTTTGCCGTCTGGGTTCACAGAGTACACTCCATTCTGTGTATGGCCTGATTTTAATAGATCAGAGCAATCTGATGAAACAAAATTTAGATGCTTGCGTAAATACCGATATTTAGTTTCTAAAGTATGGAACATTCGGAACTATTATCAAGCTTTGGATTTAATAACGTTAACGGATAACAATAGCCATTAAACTATTTCTGTGCAGCAGATGAATCTGGCCCAATTAACTTGACTGGGTCAAGTTTTCTTTGTAGTTTTATTTTTTCGGCATCAAAATAACAACAACAACAACAACAACAACAACAGTAAAATTGCCACGAATCACACCAAAAAGTTGCCAGTAGTGGGCAAATTGAAATTTAAGAAAGCAGTTTTGAACAAGGCACATATGTCCTAACACTCACTGACGTTTCCTTTTGAGTATTTTTTCGTCTGTTTGTTTCTGTGATATTTTTTATCCTTTTTAGGTTTGTTTTTGCTATTGTCGTGGTTATCGTTATCGTTATTGTTGTTGTTTCTCTTTTTCCCCAATTAAAAGCGTTGCTTCTGTTACATCAAAATTGCAAACTCGCTGTGACTCCTCACACCGAAAGCTGCAGGCATATTATCTTAGCGGCGGTTTTTGCAGCAAAGTTTGATTTCAAATCGCTTGTGCTCTTAATCATTGACGATCTTCGCTACGATTATACATCGATTTGTTTCCGAATGTGATAAGACATCTTGTGCTTAGGGGGGCTGGGCGAGGGGTTGTGATTTCGTACTTAAATTCATTGGTAACTTATGCAGGGGATTTAAAATCACCGTAAAAGTTTCTGTCAAGGTAGCAAAATCATCTGTGTAAAAAAACCTCTAATAAGTGGGCGTATTTTCTCTGAAAGTCACCCAATGTGATGCCTACTTTTTAACTCTCATGGTGAGATTCCAAAATCCCATATATATATGTATATCGAGACAGAGGAAAACCTTTATAGCATCGTTCGACAGAAATTTTTAGATATTCCCAAAGGAGAAACATCGGCGTAATATCCAGTCTAGTTGAGAATTGAGATAATATTTTCAAGGTGTTATCTTCAGTCAGTCTAAAGTCTTAGGAATTCTATTCCAGTCAACTTGCGCTCTCTACCCAAAACGTCTTTTAATAGAAAAATCCATGCACTCTTATTAGAATCACTAAACAATGAAGATGACTATCCCTCTTAAAAACGATTATTGTCAAAATAACTGCCAGTTTTTAGGAACCAAAATAACACTGGAATAAGCCACTGTTATCGTAAATCACCTATCTATTTTCCTATATTCTATTATGTTATTGTATTGTACGTATTGTATAAATTTCTTTTCCTATATTATATTGTTTTGCAATTTTCTTTTCCTTTTTCTGTTTTTGAAAGTCTTGGTGTATTTTGCTTTCACGGCCGACTCCACCAGCTTCGCTACCTTCGGGTGGGAACTGTACTGTAATTCAACTTCTTATTAGTATTATAATACATGCTTGATTGATTGATTGATTGATTGATTGATTGATTGATTGATTGACCGATTGATTGATTGATAATACATGATTGGTTGATTGACTGATTGATTGATTGATTGATTGATTGATTGATTGATTGATTGATTGATTGATTGATTGATTGACTGATTGATTGATTGATAATACGTGATTGGTTGATTGATTGATTGATTGATTGATTGATTGATTGATTGATTGATTGATTGATTGATTGATTGATTGATTGATTGATTGTAAAGTGCGACGCGTTTTAATGATAACGTCAAATTTATCATCACATTAAGAAAATTTATGCGTTACGTTCGGCACATGGAAGATACGGCAAATGAATCATATTAGCCCTAGTGTCATATTACGCTCCAAGCACTCGCGTACCTTGAGATTTTCCGTGCCTAATTCACATCCGCAAATATAATCTAGTTCAGGTTTTGCTTAAGTGGTCCATTTTTTTTTCAAACAATTACACAACTCAAATTCAGACAGCATAACTGCAATAATTCTTTTCAACTGAAATGGCATTTTCCTTCTCCGGCATTTGGCATTTCCTTTGGGCACGGGGTGGAAATATAGCCCTCCTTATTTTCTTCGCCGTTGCCGTGTGTAATAAGAAAAGATATTGGCCACGGATCATGATCAATTCTACATCTGAGCTTTACTATGTGATTGTCAACCACTAAACAGCCGTATGAAGCTGACAGGCGATTGAACAATACAAAACAGAATACAACAGTTTCGATTAAGGTTGTTCAAAAAAAACGTTCGGGACAATGCCTAGACCGTACAGCGAAGACTTGAGATGGCGGAAAATATGGATGCTGAACATTTTTTGAAATTTATTAGGTATTTCCCAGACTACCTTTCGGCATTGTCGCGTACCCTTTTACACTTTTTTTGGACAACCTTTATCGTAACAGCTGTATACGTATTTACAATTTTTAGGGCGGTGCCACCTTTGATACTATGCATATGTGGTGCATATTTTGGGAAGGCCGAGAAACTCTGACAATTTAAAAGTATTTTTGCGCGGCGGTGTATGCCTATGCCCGTAAATTAAAGAAGATCTTAGCAAGGGCTGTTGCAATCCGACAAGAAAATTGGCCGTAACCTCCCATTTTGTTCTAGAGATAATTAAGCTGCAATTTTGAAAACAAAATGCCAAATATAGAAATGTGTTTTAAATTATTGTTGCTTTTAATTTTTTCTTTCTTATTTTCTTTATGAACATCAATATCCCTTGCAGTAGTCTGCTATTCCCGCATAGTCATAGTGTGCAAAATAAAAATTCCTTTGTATTAGGAAGCACCGTCCTTACTCACCTTTTAAGGGCTTCTGAACCTCAACATCGCACCCAGTTTTTTTTTTTTTAAGGTGGATGTTATGGAGAGCACAAAATTACGGTTTTTGACAGGTGATTGAAAGCAGACGCTACAAAACACGATATATGTACCAACCTTTGCTGTTTTCATTATTAACAGTTTTCCTGGGCCTGGTTGTTCGAAAGCCGATTAACGCAAATTCCTGATTAAATATTAACCGAGGTTTTCTTCTCGCTTATTTTCAATGTTTTCAAGAGCTAACTGTAAACAAATGGTAAAGAAAAGTCTAAGTCAAAACTTAGGGATAAAAATCTTTTGAAAGAATCTTTATTGGTTAGGCATTAAACTTGAATTTAAGTTCATGTTAACCCAGGATTACCTTAACCAGGCTTTGAACAACTGGGCTTTGATGTCCAATTTTATACTTACCTCTATTTTGAACATCAACGTCGGTCACACTTTCCACGCCAAATACTCCAGCACTTTTCGCAACACAAATGTAAATCCCTGCATCTTCGTTTTTAGTGTCTCTTATAACTAAAGCGCCTTTAATCTGCTGGTGACTCCGTCCAACTGGCAGTTGTGCTCCTTGTCGTTTCCAGCTGATGACTGGCTGTGGATCACCAGTAGCGCTGCAGTTTAATGTCAACGAGCCACCAACAAATGCAACAACCTTAGCAGGTGGCTTAATAGTGAGGCGAGGAAGGGAGACTACTACTAAAAGAGTTTTCTGTACAGCACTTCCTAACAGGTTAGTCGCCGTGCAGAAGTAGCTGTCAGAATCAGCTTTACGGACGTCAAAAAGTTTCATAACGGTGTTATTGCTCTGCACCCTCGTCTGAGGCAGCTGACCAAAAGACTTGCTCCACGTCACAATTGGTGTAGGATGGCCAGTCACTTGGCAGGTTGGAAGAGTAGCGTTGTTTCCTTCGATGACGTACACAGGACCCGGATGAAGTGAAACAAAAGGATGGTCTGCAACAAAGTAAAGATATTTCCCTTGTCAAATAAATCGTATACGTGGAATGTTGGTAAAAGGATCAATGATGAATTGTACTTAGCGGCTATGGTCTAAGCTTTAAGGCAAATAGAAAATGTCTCATAAAAAGGGTTCATAACTATCAGGCTTGCGACAACAGCAGCTTCATGATTTGCTTCATATGTGAAAGTTATTTTCCCATGTTATGAAAGGATCGAAATGCGCCATTAAGCACGGTGCTACTTATATTGATACAAAGCCAGCCGACACCATCTACTGATGAAAACCAGCTGGCTTGCGGTCGTAACGTTCCGATCAACACCTGTGCCACACAATCGTAAAAAAACCGGCGATTCATTTTTTTGTGTTATTATCTCACCCTTCTTACCAGCATTTCAATCGCCTTAGCTCCTAAACAATTTCTGGTGAGGCTGACAGTTCAAATGCTAAGGTGCCTTAAATTTAAAAAAAAAATTACAAAATTATGTTTCCAAACGCGCAACGAAGCTGGACAAGGCTTAAATTAAGTCTATTAGCTAGCAATTTCTAAACGCAATGTTGAAAACAGAGCGCTGACATGTGATATACACATTAAAAAATTGTAATAGTAATTTAGTGCGCTAAGAAAATTAACTATTTCCATTTGTAAATGGTTTACAAAAGAGGCACGTTGTATGGCAAGTTGTTTACGTTTTAAGTTAGCTGATCGTCATCTGGTAAAAGTGATTGAAAACTGTCAGGCCAGGACCCTTTAGCAGTGAACGAATTTTTTTAAAGACTAAAATGAAATACGATTATTGGTAAGGCCAGCAATTTCCTTAGCGATAAGGAAATGAATTTCAGGTTAACACAGTTGTTTTGCCTAAGTGCGTTCTTCTGTTTTCTGGTCTCTATCTTTTGGTATTGACGTGCAGGTGGAAATTTGCTCATTTGTTAATTAACCAAAGTTAAAAGACTTACCATTAACTTCTAATTGAGCCACTACCAAAGCTTTTCCCAGGATGTTTGTCGCTGAACATTGATAAACGCCAGAGTCACTTCCTTTTACATTTCGTAAACGCAATCTTCCTGCTAAAACCGCTGACTGACTTATTTCAGACTGACTGTCCAATTTACTCCACACTACAGCAGGCTCAGGATTACCACTGGCTGAACACTGAAACGAGGCTGATCCGCCTTCGTTAACAGTCAACTTTGTAGGAGAAACAGCAACAGTAGGAGCTGAAATCGATTCTCCAGGTTCTCCCTTAGCTCCCAGCATACCTGCGGATCCCATATCTCCTTTAGGTCCCACTTTTCCCTGAGGCCCCACAGGTCCCATAATGCCTTGCTTACCACTCTTCCCCGGCGATCCCATGATACCTTGATCTCCTTTATTTCCGGATTTTCCTTTGTGCCCTCTTCGTCCCCGGGCTCCTTTCTGTCCCCGTGGTCCAGGTGGACCGGGAGGACCAGGGGGACCAGACGGGCACGTGGCACTTTTTGATTGACAGAGACGCTGTCTCAACTCGGATAAAAGTTTTACTTCTTTATTCATCGTGTCCACAGTGTTTTTCGATTTCGTAGTGTTTCTAATCACGTCGGCATTTCGCCTGTTTCTATCTGGCTTATAGAGCTGAAGTTCTAGAATGATATAAGGAAAGATAACAAGATGCAGTATTTTTAAGGATTGTTGTCATATGAGTCGCTTTTCCACCAACTCTCATTGCCTACCTTAAGGTCACCCAAAGGTTCATTTCGCCTTAATCGCCTCTGTAATTCGGAGAAAAATTAAGTCACCCTTTGAGAAAATCTCAGCCTGCTCAAAATTTTGTAACACTAAAAATCTAATAGCTAGTTTCGTTTTCGGAGGCGCAAATATCTCGTTAAAAATGCGAAATAAGGTCAACTTCCATTTTCGTAAAGCAAACAACAGCTTGTAATTTGGGAAACTGAACATTCCGTTTCCTAAAACTTTCTGCAAGTTAAATTTTTAGATAAAGTATCCGAAAAAAAAAAAACACCGTATTAGCTTACACAAATATGGGTCCTGGGTTAAAACGGGACACAATTCAAAATATCTAGGAACCAAAGAATAGTTGTCATGTATTTTGCTTAAATCGGTAGTAGGGTGTGACCGACTACTGCGCGGCTCTCGTGCGGTAAAGGAAAAAGGGGAGGAAATGCTGCTGAAGATGAGAGCAGTTCTGTTGGTTTTCACTCTATCCTGATTCCCTTCCACTCATAAACTTTCTTTAACCCTGTATTCTGTCGTCTCTAGGCAGGAGCGATTCCTCAGTATTTCAATGTATTAGTTCAGAGGTCAAAGTTTTCATGTTAGAAACTTAGAATAAAGATCTTTCTAGCTTTTGCCAGTTTAGAGTATTTTTACACTGCAAAACATTCGGTTTTTCTCAGGCTTAATATTTTTCTCTTAAATCAAACGAGAGGCTCGAAGTGTTGAACTCATGGATACTCACGAGCGAAGCAAGTGAGCCTCGCGAGCGTCCAAACCTTTCGTTTCAAGACAACGCGCATCAGCGTACGGGGCGGGGGGGCTGAGGGGGCTGCAGCCCCCCCTGTCGGAAAAAAAAATAGTATTACTCGGGCAAAACGGATGTACCGTTAGGGCAAAGACATAGTAAAAAATATTCTATTTTGTAATAACTTGATTTGGGTCGTGCTACAATCGTGGACAAAACGGTGAAGAAAACGTACCCTTCCAAGCGTTTTTACAAGTAAACAATCGAACGACAATATTTTTCCCGCCCCCCTCCTCACAACTCAATGTTGTTTGGTGGGTCACGAACAGTTTCCCGGCAATCAGCACTTCCCAAAGCAACATTGTATAGGGGGAGGGGGGGGGGGGGCGAGGGAGAAGTAACTTGTAGAAATTCGAGGGGAGGAATAGGAAATAATTGTTTTTGGTGGGCAGCGTTCAGATTTCTTAACCAGAATTGTCCACGATTGTAGAGCAAGTGCCGAGGATAATGGAAGGCGTGGTCACTTTATCAAAGGATCGCGATCTCAAGACCTACAACGAAAGTAATTCGCTTCTCCACTCAATTTGTGACTTTAAGTTTATGGCTTGATGGTTTTGAAGCTCATCTTATCCAACACTGATAATTTGAGTAGATATCTACAGGGAGAACAGATGGATGTCATCACTGCCAAGAAGACTGCTGATGCTGTCGTTAAGACACTGAGCAATTGTCGCAATGAAGAGAGCTTCACTCAGATGTGGTCACATGCTGACGTTATAGGGCAAAAAATCAGAATAGGAATCAAGAGTACGAAATTTGCCTTCAGAGATGCCAAGGTGCCACGAACCAGACCATCATGCCGACTTCAGGGCCTTACTGGTAAGACACCTGCTGCAGCAAACGACAGCTCACAACAGACGGCAAAAGACCACTTTCGTATTACCGGTTATTACACAAGTATTGACGAAGTCGTCACTGTAAACTTCAATCAAGGTTTGAGGGCAATGACCAGGAGGTTTTGTGCGCACTGGGTGAAATCGTATTCAGCCGTTCTCCAAGCATCAACAACATCCAAACTGTATCAAATTTCTATGGCGTGGATAGTGAAGTGCTATAAAGTGAGAAGTCAATCTTTGAAAACTACGACTGCGGGGACCCATGCCAGAGAAAAAACGCACCCGTGATGGTAAAGACCATGCATCAAAATGGTCTCCATGACATTTTACCTGTTCTATATAAAGTTGCCTCCATCCTGGCCACAATTCCTGCAACTTCGTGCTCTGCTAAAAGGTCTTTCAGCGCCCTTCGCCGCATCAAGACATTTTAATTTAAGATCCACAATGGGACAAGAAAGACCGACTTAGCAGTATCGCCGTTATTAACATTGAAAGAAAGTATGCAAACAAGACAATGCAGAATTACATACAAAGGATTATTGACATATTTGGGTCTCGAAGTAATCGTTCTTCATACTTCTTTTAGAGCTCATTCAAATGGGTACGTTTTATCTCTCGCTTCATGGTTTTGTATTTTAGAAATGTTGATCTCGATTTACCGAAAATAATTGCACTATTTTGAATGCCCGTGCTCTCACGGTATGGCGAAGAAAACTTGACGTCACGAAAGAATCATCTTGTGCATCTGTGACCAACAAGTTTCATTCGGGCAAATTATGTTCAGCCCCCTCAACAAAATTTTTCCCGTACGCCAATGACAACACGCACTCGTATGACAAAAAAAAACGCAATAAATATGACTATTCTCATTGGTAGATTGATTCTTTCTTATTAATTAACGCTATAGGAAAGCTTCTTCCGATAAGTTTTTACAGTTTTCGTAATAGCGCTAAATTGATGTATTTCGAATAAGGAACTTTTCATATTTCACCATGAAGAATAATTATTGTGCAGCTTTTGGCAATGTTCTGATTTTTTTTTTTTTTTTTTGAACTGATTCTAGAACTTAACTTCATCACCGTCTGTTTTCTTTGTCAGAGCAGACAGGAAGGACATCAACTCGCAAACATTCCGTACATTCCTTTGCTTAGGCCTTGACTTTATTTCGTCCTTTCCTTTTCCTGGCGAGCAAGCCACTATTTGAAAATCACTATTTCTCATTAAGCTTTCTCTTAATGGCAGTAACATCAGTCTTTGCGTAAGCAAGAAATCTTAGAACATTTACATTTAGCGCGACACATTTTAACTGTTGAATATGATGGACCCGTGCAAATTCGTAAGGCCTGATAACGATCGCAAATAATTATATACTGAGTCTTCTTTTCTACCCGATTTCGGACCGTAAATGTCAAAATCCATACCCGTTTTCAGACCAAAACAGCTCAAAAACCATACCCTTTGGGGCAGCACATACCTCTATACCTTATATAGGGTAGTACCCCCCCCCCCCCCCCCCCCTGGTCATGCAGTTCCTTTGATGGAAGATTGCTCTAACGCACGATGAATGAATGAAATGAAAGAAAGCTGGTGAGATGAGCACTTTTGTTCTTTCCTATGGTGATGTTAATTTTGCTGGGTGGTGGCTCTGGCAGTTTAAGACTGTGAATAAAATTCTCAAGTTTAACTATTCAAATACAAGCTTTAAATAATCATGAGTGGCAGAGGTAGAGCTTTACTGAATGTTTCAGTCCGCAAAAACTGCTATAAGGTACAGCAAGGACACAGTGGGAATATTCAAGTTAACGCTGACTGAGAATGTGCCCAGATCCCGTTGCACTGTTTACTGTGCTGTGATAAACAGTTTTCAGGTTTGAATTTGTGGATTGAATCCAAAAGGAAAGCTTTCAATAGCACTAAACCATGACGCTATTTCTTTTAATTTTACAGCGATTCTCAGTACTGAGTACAAACTTACCAGGAACATTTCTTGTTGTTTTCGCGTGCTTTGGTTCGCTTGTCGGCGGCTTATTCTCTACGACGGCGTTTTCAAGAGCATTTAATCTCTCCTTGTGTTCGTTCAACTCCAATTCTACTCTCAAAAATCCGGCGCAGTACAACACGATTGACAAAATAGAAATAAAAGTTGCAAATGAAGGCGATCTCTGCTTTTGAGCGGTCATTTTGGACAATTTCAGCAATACGCAGTTCTCGAGGCAAGGGTGTTTGTTGTCTGAAGGGCAAGGCAATTATCACGATTATAGACAACTTGCCAAGTTTTTATGCTACTTTCGAATTTAATTGCTTATCATGTCATAACGCTGGGCAAAGTTCAAGCGTGTTTTGGCACAGTTCTGATAAGTATGGTTTTCACGTGTAATCTGTGGAGAAGGCAGTGGGTGAGTGGGGTCAAATCCTATTAATTTCAGCAATAGGCCGACTATTGTTAGTAACAAATTTTGCATATTCAAGAACAGCAAAGTGTAACTTCAATTGGGACGGGGGAGCTTTGTTGTGGATTAAGGATTTTAGGAAATGAGGTGTTCACATAATTCAACCAATTCAGTGTTCAGTGTTCAACCTCCTCCTACATGAGCCAACGCTTCTAAACTTTGCAAAAAGCTGTCCCTGAACATCTTGATAATAGTTCCATGTTAAATAATAATAATAATAATAATAATAATAATAATAATAATAATAATAAGGGTAATTTTTATAACCACAAGTCATACTGTTGTTGTCTTAGTAACCTTATGTACGTCGAGACCACGACCATCACTTTTTTGCCAATGATTAGGCATTGTTTGTTTGATATCATTATTGTTGTATCACTTAATAAAGACTGGTGGTATTGATTCGCCAAAGTATAAGTGTTGGAAAGTTCTAGAAACTGTTGCCAGCCACCTTGAGTCGACAGCGTCGATCATCTATTATCCCAGAACTCAAAATGCACTCGTCAAAAATTTATTGAAAACAATCAGCAAGATTTCTGCACAGCCCCATCATAATTATGTATACATTTTGCCACTCAAACTCTATTTATGATCGTTGTTTTTGGAAGAGGGTTAGTATGAGAGTGGTGCATGTATAATTAATGTATTGGGCTATGCGGAAATCTTTCCATGAATCTCCTGAAATACAGCTATTTCAATTAACTTTGTCAAATCAAAGTATAAAGCTGTAAGACAAGACCTCAAGATTCTGTGGATTTTATGAATAAGTTCATCAAAATCAGCTATGCCTTGTCCGTCCAGTGAAGATATACGATGGTGAGCCATTTGGATGAAAGAAATGTTAGGATATCAAGTGGATGAGGAGGTAGCCTCTTTGAAGATGTCTATAAGCTTTAAGCTTTTATCCGACGACGTTAATTGAAATAGCTGTATACCAGGGTACCGTTTCTTGATAATCTTAGTATAATAACTTGCCATGCCGCAAACTGTTTTACGAAACACATTGGACAGATTGCACCAAAAATTGCCACCGATTGATAAGAATTGGAGCTGGAAAAATAGTTATCGGGCCAGTTGGTCAGTCTTCGCTTCGAAATTAGAAGATTTCGAATAGATAACTCAAACTGTCATGTTTCTGTCGGCATTTAATAAATTTTAGTCTCCTTTTACAGAAATGCGACCTATACTCACACTATCATTTGAAAAACACCAACAAAACGTAATAATTGTTACATTGTAATTATATCTAGATTACAATAAATTATTCATTACAAATATAAACAAAACATAAGGTGAGAAAAATATCACTTTTTTTCTGCGATTTTATTTATAACTAATGTTTACATTCTTTTCTTAGATAAATACGAAGGAATCCAAGACAGACATTTTCCCCCTCGCACTCATTTAATCCTTTCACTCTCAGGAGTGATCAATATGTAATTTCTCCTCTCATTATCAATACATTGTCAACCAGACAGGTGAGGAGAATAAAGAATATCATCAACTAGGTGACATTGTTTGACATCAGTAACACTAAATTCTCTGAACTAACTTTTAAAAGAAATGTATGGCTTTCAGTCAGGAGAATTAACATTCAGATCATGGGAGTGAAAGAGTTTGATAAGAGAGAGATTTTGGATCACGTTTACAACAAAAGGCAAACGAAAAGGTCAGAATTATTTTGCTCCATTCTCGTATATTCAATGTTTCTTTTGAGGAAACATAAATGCGAATATGACGTTTGCCGTTTACCGTGAACACGATCCTAAAGTCTTTCTAATATCTAATCTCGTCGCATCCAAGAGTGATACCGTTAGTCACGTACTGTGACGATAACTTTTCGTGTTTCAAAACATTTCAACAAAAACTGTCGATTAGTACTTTCCTTCGGAATGGGTCTGTGCTTCGGAACTCTTTCGTATGCTTCCGTCCAACTCTTTTGTATCTTCGGAACTCTTTCGTTTCCTTCGGAACTTTTTCGTATGCTTCGGAACTCTTTCGTTTACTTCGGAACTCTTTCGTATGCTTCGGTACTATTTCGTATGCTTCAGAACTCTTTCGTATACTGTGCAATGCTGTTCTTAGTTTCAAGTCTGCGGACAAAACCCTAAACTATGTTCATTCACATAAAAGCAATTGAGCTGTGGTGCTGTTAATTACGCGGTACAAGGTGGCAGTAACGTTCGAGTATGTGCGTAACATCTTACAGAAACAAAACTGAGATTTATTCGGTTGACAGGAAGAGAAGAAAACAAATACACCTTCTGTTTAGTTCAGTAAGCTAAGCAGTATTTAATAACACTGAGATTAATGGAAGTAAGTTACCACCAAGGATATTTTCGATTTATCTGCATTCAGTTTCTAGCCATGACACAATTTTAGCCAGGCCATTTCTCAAAGACGCACATGCCAGACAAAACACATCTCTTTCTTTAAATGTTCAGAAGAAATTAGCTGTTGATCAAAGTTAGAAACGCTGACCCAATGAAATATTCAACCTTTATTAGTATAATGCTGAAAAGACTGCGCCATGTTACCAAGCAACGTCTCTGGTATAAATCGTGGGCTCACCCAACAGCTGTACCATACGTCGTTGTATTCACTGCATTCTGCAGTTATTTCCAATGTCCTCCGCGTATTGATCAGAGATAAATTTTCTTAGATTTTCCACGTCCAGCCGGAGCTGCTCATGGTACACCGTTTATCTTGGATTGTATCGCATCAACGTGGTCTGAAGATTTGTTACTTTCATTTTCTTCTTCGTCTGTTGATGTAGCTGAAAAACAATCACAGGAAAAGTAAGAATATTTATCGACAACACAAGTTCTCTGATTTCACGAAGCCTCGCCTCATTTTATGAAAACCACTAGCTTTCCTTGTTTGTCACCGCCAGTATCTTGAATAAGCACACAACTGTAACGTGCGGCGGCTGTTACTAAGCTGTAGCCAGTTGCGCTGTAAAGAAACTCAAAACATATCTTTAATATCTAAAATACAAGTGAACTCACATCGGAGACCTAGCAGACCAGACATGTCAGGGTCTTTGCCTTCCTTTCTTTCTCGACAAACTTGAACCACTGCTTTGAGCTCAGACGTGCAGTCTGACAGCTGAAAGAAATGAGTTAGTTATGACTGGCAGAGTGTTTTCAGCCGAGTGTTGGAAGCAATTGAGTTTACTTTGGTTTACACGATACGACTAGTTTAAAAAAGCTTGCATGGTTTTCTCGGTCAATAAATAAGCACTAGACATTAGAGTTTGTAATTAATAATTTATTACTTGATTTCTCTCAAGCAAGACTGATATAATGAAGAACTTAGTCTGGGAATCATATTCTTACCTCTTTCCACAGTTTTCGCTGTACTTCCAATTTCTCTTTAGAGCTCAGCTTTTTAAGCTGTTGCATAGAAAACAAATACAGAATTATAAAAAAATAAGCATATCTCACACATTTAACAAACAGGGTAAGATCAGCGTCTGCTCGGAGTCATTTTCTACTACACTCTCTTTTTTATATTATTATTATTTTTTGTTTGTTTTAATAAGAACCTTTCACTTTATAAGAACATTGAGGCTGAGATTAACTAAAATTTAAGAACATACGAAGAAGAACACTACCCACTGAGAGTCAGTTAAGGACATTTATATAATATATTGACCAAATGTCTTGTACCCAGCACTAGAGTACATGTAAGTCACGCAACAGAGCATACCACAAGCAGCTAGACACCACACTTTGGCACAAATTGTTCTTTGATAGGTGTCTTGGTCACATCCGCATAGATTTATTGAAATCTATAACAGTTAGGTTAAAGGGGAAGTATCACGCAAATTTGCTGTCATTTCAAAACCCAAAATTGTTTGTCTCTCAGCAGAAACAAAGAAATAATTGTCAAGTTTGTTATAAATTATCACCCCAGTGCAATAAAACTGTCGATTGGTGCCTCTGGCCAGAGATAGTTTAGGGCGGTATGGATTGAAACTTGAAAAATGTTAGGCTAATGTTTTTCAAGTTCTTGCATTTTTGTTTCCAAAATGCGCTAGAACAGATCAAGAGTTGTTCCTTTCAAGAATTGAGTTGATTTCTTTCGTCTCGTCATTCTAGAATTATTTGGCAGCTGATTGAAGGTCTTATTTCATCATTTTTAGCAAAAGACGCCAAAAACCCCATGATACTTCCCCTTTAAGAACATCTTAAGAACTTAGACCTTCTTACATAAAAAAGTGTATCGGGAGACCTGGCTGTCACATTTCACATTGAACATTTAGTATTACGCCCATTTGCATCACTCCTGAAAGTGGTTTGTTATGCTTCAAATACTGTTCAACTACAACGAATAACGCGCGTTAACATCAAGGAAATACTATAGCGTCCACTCCGACCTGTATTCTTCCCCTTTCATTCTTGGAAGAACTCACCGACATTTATTAACGATAGAATGTTTGATATTTCTAGAGATTTTTTTTTTCTCAAATGGTACATTTGAGACAAAAAAACAGCAGTGAAATGCCGCAATATGGCATGAGCTTTCCGTAAAATGCCATTGTTTTGCCGTAAAGTAAGCACTAACGGGATGAGCCCTAACATAGACTTTTGCCAATAACACGCACAGTGAGTATCAGAAACAGTTTTCCATCCTGACAGTTGGATACCTGTCCATAGACAGAGAGATTTAAGTTCTCTTCCAGTAAATCTTGGTTGTGGGCAGCAATCTGAATTTTTCCAAAAATTAAGAATCTTTTCAGTTTAATAGGTTACTTAGCATGTGGTGTCCCGCAAATGATTTGTAGCAGTAAATCTACATTTACCTCTCTACGTGTCTCTACAATTACCAACTTCACAAAGAAGATCAGTTATGGGATAATCAAGGTAATGCGTTTGACGTCATTTTTGTTTTCTGAGTAAATGATTTCGTGGAAGGATTTAACTTTATCATCAGGCAGACGAACTTATAGTGCTGAGTGTCTTAAACAGCTACAGTCGAGCCTGTATTAACAGGTCTCCTTCGGGGAATAGCTAAGTGACCACTTAGTTACTAGTATACGCTACTTGGTTAACAAACTGTAGCGATTAAATGGTATGAAAAGAAGAACATGGTAAAGAAACGGATAACAAAACATTAACGCCGAGATCGTACAGTCAGTAATGCGGTTCATTAGAAATTCAATTGCCCGATACGCTTTTGATTACCTTATTTAAGTGGTTTCAAAGTGACCGTTTAAAACAGGTCAGAATGTGGAAACAGTTCGTTGAGACTTGGCAAAGGGCTACTGCGACCGCTTAATGGAGGTGATCGTTACGTAATAAGGGTCAAAATCACAGTAATTAAGGGAAGTAATATTCAGGTTTGTGACAATTGACCGCCGCTTAATTTAGGGTCTGCTGTAGATAAATTTCAGAATCTATCTCGTTTGCATTTTTTTTTTATCTGTCCGACTGTCGGTCTCATAGTGTCTGTCTATTGTTTGCTGCGCTTGAATGATTTTTTTGTCTGTTTTTTCATGTTTCTGTTTAGTATGTCTGTTTTGATGGCGGTGTCTATCCATCAATCAGACCATTAAAATCAAAAAACATTTCTTCATAAATATTTTTGAAGCATTACCTTTAGCAACAAGGAAACGTTTTCGAAAACTTTGAGGATAGAAAAAAATAAAATTCCCTGACTTTTCACTGACTTTGAGGTAGAATTTAGAATTTTCCTGACTTGATGCAAAATTCCTTGAGTTTCCCCTGGCCTTGAAAAAAGAATCCGTTTTTCCCTGACTTTTTCCTCACCGTGGCAACCCTGTTTAACAAACACATCAAAGTCGAGGTTTACCTTTTGAAATTGTTTTTGTATGCACGCTTGTTTGAGTCATACAATTTTTTTACAAAAAGAACCAAAGTCGATTCTTAACAAATTCCCCTGCTAGTCTTAGATTCGAGCAATAACTCAAATCCAAAACATAAAGAACTTGTGCTGGAAATCTTTCCTTTGCTCTTACACTTAAATTAGCTAGAGTATACGGAACGAAATCCTTCTGTCGGTAACAGGAGTATTAGTCTAAATTTAATAACCAGATGTAGCAGTTGAAAAAATTAATGACCTTTAAAGTGAGATCTCAAGACAACTCGGACTGCTCTTATTCCAGAGCGTACCGATTAACGTTAAAAGCCAGGGCACCTCTTCTTGCGCAAGCCTTTCCTCCAAACTGTTTTGTTCTTTCTGTGTTTGATAGTGAAGAGCTTTCATCTTTTTGTGCTTGTTCTTCAACACCTACGATAAAAAAAACCGACAGGATACTTTCAGCGACAGTTTAACCGTCCCAGAGACGCAAGCTTCAAATTCCACAAAGTTCCCAACGTGTAGCTTGCCTGGATTAGTAGACACAAATGATGGATCAGAGAATATCAACTCTGCAGTGTATGATTTCCCACTGAGCCTTAGCCCTAGTAAGAAAACGGCGGGAAATTGAACGAGGCGCGACAAAAAAAATCTCCGACCTCGGCGAGAATCGAACGCAAGACCTCCGTATTTGATCGTCCGTTGCTCTGCCGACTGAGCTACGAGGCCAGACGGGAGTCGTGGGTGATTATGGTGGTAAAATCGGCGATTTGACTGTGAAGGGTACATATGAATGTCGCACTGCTAGCACTAAAGACACAATTGATGGATCGGATAATTAATTCTACAGTGTATGTTAAAGTGCCAAAGTGAACCCTTGCATTTCCCACTAAGAGTTAGCCCCAGTAAGGAAATAGAATGAGTGTAAAATAACAACAACAAAACCAAGGGAAATGAAAAACACTCTGACCCTTACCCCCACTTCCCTCAAAGTATAAGAACATTTACCTTCTTCGTCCTGTCTAGTTCACCCTACAATCGCTCATTCTCCATCTTGAGGTCTTCAAACGAGCGATACCGGGCCCTCGTTACTGATTTTATCTGAAGTCTGTAATCAGAAAACTCTAATTGGCACTCACTGCGCTGGGAAGCATGTCATGGATATGTCTACCATATTAGACTACCAGCAGTCTCTCTCTCGCTATTTTGATATTCGAGGGGTGAGCTGTGAGTCGCGCGCTGTTCAAATTATGTGCAAAACGTGTACAAATATGCCATGTGCAATATTCGTACAGCTGGCTGTTCGTACTGTAAAAATCCCACTTGGTGGGCATTTGTACAGTAGAAAAACAGTTTTTTGAAATGGGCACATGTTCTGATCTTGTTCCAGTTTTTCTTTATTGTTTTCTTTGCTACTTATCAGTAATGAGCACAAACTTACCAGGGAAACTTTGGCCTGTTTGACTCGCTTGTTGGCGGCTTATTCCCTGCGACGGCGTTTTCAAGAACATTTTATCTCTTTGTGTTTGTTCAACTTTAATTCAACTCTCAAAAACAGAAACAAAAGTTGCAAAGGAAGGCAAACTATTCTTCTGAGAGGTCACTTTGGACGATTTTAGCAATCCTCGACTCTCAGGGAAAAGTTTGTTGAATATTACTTCAGCTCGTTATGTAATAGTATGATCACGAGTGACGATAACCTGCCAAGTGTTCAGCTATTTATGTTACTCATCTTGTTGTGATAGGAGGCAAAGTTAAAACATATTTTAGCACAGTTTTGAATGATATCGTGCATGTGTTTATTTACCTCTGATTATAACAAGGTGCCTGCTACACTGGCATTACGCGTGATGCTGGGGCTGATTCATTTATTCCAACTGTATGCTTCGCCGATTGATAAATCTATCCTTGCTAATGGAATAGTTTGAGTCAAGACGATCGCGTTACGTTGTTTCCCTTGCGTTACGCGACTCAGACTTTTACCGGAAATTTTTGGAATTCCATTACGATAACATAAGCTTCTCATTGACCTCTTTTCAGTCTCGCGTCGTGGTCTAAGACTGTCAAACAAAGCACGATTCCTTCGCCATGAACTAACCAATTTCCACCGTTTTACATGTCGAGTGCTTCTTAGAAGTTATTCTTTCGATTTGCTTCTTCAAAATGGTGAAATTTCCGTTTGAAAACGGCACACTTGAGTCCAGAACATGTTATAAATAAATAGATCAAATGATGCGTTGACGTCACACAGGTAGGGGTGAGTGAGTCCCCTCCCTCGCGATGTAAGCGACAAGAATGGATTTTGATTGGCCTGCTTCTGTTGAAGACAATCAGAACAATACACCCCGAGTAGGAGAGGGGTGAGTTTAATGAATAAATTAATGTACCGATATGTGGCTACGATTCCCTTGTGTTACGCTACTCAGGGTTTCAAGGGAAATTGCGGGAATTCCATTGCGATAACGTAAGCTTCTCAATGACCTCTTTTCAGTCTCGCGTCGTGGTCTAAGACTGTCAAACAAAGCACGATTCCTTCGCCAGGAATTTACCAATTTCCACCGTTTTAAATGTCGAATGCTTCTTAGAAGTTATTCTTTCGATTTGCCGCTTCAAAATGGTGAAATTTCCGTTTGAAAACGGCACACTTGAGCCCAGAACATGTTAACAATATGGCGCCAAATTTAATCTGTTCTTTATAAATAGATCAAATGATGCGTTGACGTCACACAGGTAGGGGTGAGTGGGTCCCCTCCCTCGCGATGTAAGCGACAAGAATGGATTTTGATTGGCCTGCTTCTGTTGAAGACAATCAGAACAATACACCCCGAGTAGGAGAGGGGTGAGTTTAATGAATAAACAAGATGCCTGCTACACTGGCATTACGCGTGATGCTGGGGCTGATTCATTTATTCCAACTGTATGTTTCACAGATTTATAAAACAATCTTTGCTAATGGAATAGTTTGAGTCACGAAGATCGCGTTACGTTGCCCTTGTGTTACGCTACTCAGGGTTTCAAGGGAAATTGCGGGAATTCCATTGCGATAACGTAAGGTTCTCAATGACCTCTTTTCTGTCTGCAATCGTGGTTTAAGACTGTCAAAGAAAGCACGATTCCTTCGCCAGGAACTCTCCAATTTCCACCATTCTAGATGTCGAGTGCTTCTTAGAAGTTATTCTTTCGATTTACCTTTTCAAAATGGTGAAATTTCCGTTTGAAAACGGCACAATTGAGTCCAGAACATGTTAACAATATGGCGACACAAGTTTAATCCAGTGTTAATTAAGTGATGCTTTGACGTCACACAGGTAGGGGTGAGTGGGTCTCCTCCCTCGCAATATGAGCGACAAGAATGGATTTTGATTGGCCTGCTTTTGTTGAAGACAATCAGGACAATACATCCCGAGTAGGAGAGGGGAGAGTTTAATGAATAAACAAGATGCCTGCTATACTGGCATTACGCGTGATGCTGGGGCTGATTCATTTATTCCAACTGTATGCTTCGCCGATTGATAAAACTATCCTTGCTAATGGAATAGTTTGAGTCACGACGATCGCGTTACGTTGTTTTCCGTGTGTTACGCGACTCAGACTATCAGCGGAAATTTGTCAAATTCCATTACGATAACGTAAGCTTCTCAATGACCTCTTTTCTGTCTCGCGTCGTGGCCTAAGACTGTCAAACAAAGCACGATTCCTTCACTAAGAACTCACCAATTTCCATCGTTTTACGTGTCGGGTGCTTCTTAGAAGTTATTCTTTCGATTTACCGCTTCAAACTGGTGAAATTTCCCTTTGAAAACGGCACACTTGAGTCCAGAACATGTTAAAACAATATGGCGCGACTTAATCCGTCTTTAATAAATATATCAAATGATGCATTGACGTCACACAGGTAGGGGTGAGTGGGTCCCCTCCCTCGCGATATAAGCGACAAGAATGGATTTTGATTGGCCTGCTGTTGTTGAAGACAATCAGAACAATACATCCCGAGTAGGAGAGGGGAGAGTTTAATGAATAAACAAGATGCCTGCTATACTGGCATTACGCGTGATGCTGGGGCTGATTCATTTATTCCAACTGTATGCTTCGCCGATTGATAAAACTATCCTTGCTAATGGAATAGTTTGAGTCACGACGATCGCGTTACGTTGTTTTCCGTGTGTTACGCGACTCAGACTATCAGC
Organism: Pavona decussata; assembly: GCF_977016875.1. Taxonomy (NCBI): domain Eukaryota; kingdom Metazoa; phylum Cnidaria; class Anthozoa; order Scleractinia; family Agariciidae; genus Pavona; species Pavona decussata. The sequence goes on from NW_028145712.1 coordinate 214,596, forward strand.
GGAAATTTGTCAAATTCCATTACGATAACGTAAGCTTCTCAATGACCTCTTTTCTGTCTCGCGTCGTGGCCTAAGACTGTCAAACAAAGCACGATTCCTTCACTAAGAACTCACCAATTTCCATCGTTTTACGTGTCGGGTGCTTCTTAGAAGTTATTCTTTCGATTTACCGCTTCAAACTGGTGAAATTTCCCTTTGAAAACGGCACACTTGAGTCCAGAACATGTTAAAACAATATGGCGCGACTTAATCCGTCTTTAATAAATATATCAAATGATGCATTGACGTCACACAGGTAGGGGTGAGTGGGTCCCCTCCCTCGCGATATAAGCGACAAGAATGGATTTTGATTGGCCTGCTGTTGTTGAAGACAATCAGAACAATACATCCCGAGTAGGAGAGGGG